>NC_057814.1:404899774-405199774 GCF_018294505.1 Triticum aestivum | reverse complement strand
GGCCAAAGAAAAGGAAGGAGCTGTTCCAGGTCAGGAGATACCTTCGCTTGCTCAAACTCTGAACTTCCCATCTTCAGAAACCGATGAAGGAGCTAATCCGACTGGAACAGATACAACATGGTCAACAACTCGAACAACGGAATTACTCATCATCAGATTTAAAACAAACCAAGAATGTATACGTATACCGAGAACCGCCTACATAGGAGGAGGAGAAATGAGAAAGTACCTGGACCTGAACACCGCACCCTGAGACGCTCAGCTCTTTGAGGAGCCACCCGAGGTAGCTGTCTATATAACTCGTTCGACAGGAAGGGGACGAAGACGACGCGACGAAGGGGAAGCGAGGAGCATAACCAGAAGGACTGGCTGGTGGCATCAGATATTCAGATATGCTCAGGTGCGTGGAAAAGTAGGCGTACACATCACAGTCGTGGAAGCTGTTGAATATGCGATTCATGCTCCCCGGTCACGATCCTCGCTCATAAATCTTTTCGGAGAATTAGCCCAATTGCCGCGTCACCACGCCGGAAGGAACAAAGTTTCGCCGGTGCTGCCAAGCTAGCTAGCCGTTCTTGGGAAAGACGGGCACTGGAAGCATCCGTGATGCGTGCCAGACTGTCGCGTGGTTTCTTAGACTTGTTCCAATCGGAAATCAGAAATAGCAGCCTGGTTGTTGAATTGGTGTGATGTTCTACGTTCCCCCGCAAACAAAAAAAGTGTGATGTAGTACGTTTTTTGACAAATTCTCTGTAAGGAATAGACTTATTATAGTTGGAAAACTTAAGATCTTTAGGTGAATTAGTTTGTACGTCTATATAGATCACTAAAGTAGTGATCTAAACGATCTTATATTAATTTACAGAGGAGTATCATGGAGCTGGCTTTATGCTGTGTTCAGGAGAATGATAAGTAACATCTTACTTTAAGCACACATGGTGGTTAAAAGGAGATTGTCTGAGTATGAAATCCACTGGCTAGACCTCCTAAAGGTTAGAGCTTGGCACTGGCAGCCACCCAGACCCAGTAGCAGTCGTCACTCGTCAGCCGTCGACTTCCAAGTTCCAACCATGAAAAGTCCAATTCACATGATATATCCTGCATGTCCCGATCTTGAGGATACGTATGCTCGTGTGTTTGTTCGAACACGCAATGGCTTCATGTAGTATTCATGATGGCAACATGGCATCTACAAAGGACATGGTTTTTTCTTTGTAAGTGTTGGGCTTAGTCCCACATTGGTTGTGGGGGGAGACATAACACGATATATAAGGACGAGGGTGTCCCCTCCTAACTGGCTAGTCTTTTAGGGGGAGAGGGCCCAAGGCCTGTCATAAGTCGGTGTTGCTCTCTGATTGGGCCTGGTTGACGCATGTTGGTCGGAAACGCTAGTGCTAGCGGACTCGAGATTGCGTAACAGTAAGCGCACTAAAATCTAAATATTTTTCTTGAAAAATTAAATTAATTTGTTGAAGTTTTCTATTTTATCGACCCACTAATTATTATTTTTAATCCATGTAGCCCTCCCACGGAGCATTCTGACATTTGGGGACGAGAAAAAAGCCCCTGGCGTCCCCTCGCGTCGCCCCCGCGGGCGACCCAGGGGGA
Organism: Triticum aestivum; assembly: GCF_018294505.1. NCBI lineage: Eukaryota > Viridiplantae > Streptophyta > Magnoliopsida > Poales > Poaceae > Triticum > Triticum aestivum. The sequence continues at coordinate 405,198,166 of NC_057814.1, read as the reverse complement.
ACCCTAGCCGTAGTCCTCTCAGCCCTCCTCCGCCTCCCCCTCTCCACGCCGCCGGGCAAAGCTTGGCCGGCTGGGCGGCGGCGGGGCGTCTCTACCTCCTGTCCGTCGCGGCTGGCGCGGGGCAGCCAGATCGGACGGGGCGCCGGTCTAGCGTGGGGTCGGGCGGCGCAGCAGGCGGGTTCTTGGCGACGTCTTGCGTGGCGCGGCGGCGGCGGGCTGCACGCGGCGTGGTGACGGCTGCGTGGTGGGCGAGTTCGGTGGTCGCGGCGCTGCCGGGTTCAGATCGGATCCAATTCTGGGTCTCCGATTTGAACGCTGTCGGCCGCCGCGGGGTGATGGTAGTCGTTGCTGACCACGCCGGATCGCTGGATTCGGCGCCTGGAGATCTACGATGGATTCTTCTCGATCCTCCTTCATGGTGGGTTGAGCCCCATGGCTCTCTCATCTCTGCAGGTTTCGGTTCGTGGTCCGTTGCCGGATCCGGAGCCGACGGAGGTTTGGTGGTATAGGGTGGGGGCCGGAGGAAACTTTGATCGGTTTGTTCGGTCCAGCATCGGTGACGTCTCTCGACGCCGTTACCCTCCGTGGAGGCGATGTCGAGGCCTCTCCTATCCACCTGCGAACCCCTCCCGGACGAAAGTCCAAAATTCAGTCCGGATTGAGCGGCGACGGCGTCCTTCGCGTCATACCCTCCATGGAGGCGCCGTCTTGGGAGGTTCTGATGTTCGGAGGAGAGATGATGTGGGTGATGGACTCCGCGTAGCTCCAGCAGCAACGACGGTGTGGAGGTTGCCAGGAGGTGCGACGCTGTTTCTACCGCGTCGATGACGACGAGTATTGGCGGCATGGTGCGGCTGGATATCGACGACATATGCGGCTGGATCGACGAGCGCAGGGCGGTGGCGCTGTCTGGCGCCATGGTGGCGTCGCCAGCTGACCTGGCAAGGTCTATGCGTCAGTACCTGCTCTGAAGATGGTTAGGTGGATGACGACGGCGGTAGCCTGAAGGAAATATGCCCTAGAGGCAATAATAAAGTTGTTATTTATATTTCCTTGTATCATGATAAATGTTTATTATTCATGCTAGAATTGTATTAACCGGAAACTTAGTACATGTGTGAATACATAGACAAACAGAGTGTCACTAGTATGCCTCTACTTGACTAGCTCGTTAATCAAAGATGGTTAAGTTTCCTAACCATAGACATGTGTTGTCATTTGATGAACGGGATCACATCATTAGAGAATGATGTGATTGACATGACCCATCTGTTAGCTTAGCACTATGATCGTTTAGTTTATTGCTATTGCTTTCTTCATAACTTATACATGTTCCTGTGACTATGAGATTATGCAACTCCCGAATACCGGAGGAACACTTAGTGTGCTATCAAACATCACAACGTAACTGGGTGATTATAAAGATGCTCTACAGGTGTCTCCGATAGTGTTTGTTGGGTTGACATAGATCGAGATTAGGGTTTGTCACTCCGTGGTTCGGAGAGGTATCTCTGGGCCCTCTCGGTAATGCACATCACTATAAGCCTTGCAAGCAATGTGACTAGTGAGTTAGTTGCAGAATGATGCATTATGGAACGAGTAAAGAGACTTGCTGGTAACGAGATTGAACTAGGTATTGAGATACCGACGATCGAATCTCGGGCAAGTAACACACCGATGACAAAGGGAACAACGTATGTTGTTATGCGGTTTGACCGATAAAGATCTTCGTAGAATATGTAGGAACCAATATGAGCATCCAGGTTCCGCTATTGGTTATTAACCAGAAGTGAGTCTTGGTCATGTCTACATAGTTCTTGAACCCATAGGGTCCGCACGCTTAACGTTCGATGACGATCGGTATTATGAGTTTATGTGTTTTGATGTACCGAAGGTAGTTCAGAGTCCCGGATGTGATCACGGACATTGTTGGAAATATGCCCTAGAGGCAATAATAAAATGGTTATTATTGTATTTCCCTGTTCATGATAATTGTCTATTGTTCATGATATAATTGTATTAACTGGAAACCGTAATACATGTGTGAATACATAGACCACAACATGTCCCTAGTAAGCCTCTAGTTGACTAGCTCGTTGATCAATAGATGGTTATGGTTTCCTGACCATGGACATTGGATGTCATTGATAACGGAATCACATCATTAGGAGAATGATGTGATGGACAAGACCCAATCATAAGCATAGCACAAGATCATGTAGTTCGTTTGCTAAGAGCTTTTCTAATGTCAAGTATCATTTCCTTAGACCATGAGATTGTGCAACTCCCGGATACCGTAGGAATGCTTTGGGTGTACCAAACGTCACAACGTAACTGGGTGGCTATAAAGGTGCACTACAGGTATCTCCGAAAGTGTCTGTTGGGTTGGCACGAATCGAGACTGGGATTTGTCACTCCGTATGACGGAGAGGTATCTATGGGCCCACTCGGTAATGCATCATCATAATGAGCTCAATGTGACTAAGTAGTTAGTCACGGGATCATGCATTACGGTACAAGTAAAGTGACTTGTCGGTAACGATATTGAACGAGGTATTGGGATACGAACGATCAAATCTCGGGCAAGTAACATACCGATAGACAAAGGGAATTGTATACGGGATTGATTGAATCCTCGACATCGTGGTTCATCCGATGAGATCATCGAGGAGCATGTGGGAGCCAACATGGGTATCCAGATCCCGGTGTTGGTTATTGACCGAAGAGTCGTCTCGGTCATGTCTGCGTGTCTCCCGAACCCGTAGGGTCTACACACTTAAGGTTCGGTGACGCTAGGGTTGTAGAGATATTAGTATGCGGTAACCCGAAAGTTGTTCGGAGTCCCGGATGAGATCTCGGACATCACGAGGAGTTCCAGAATGGTCCGGAGGTAAAGATTTGTATATAGGAAGTCCAGTTTCGGCCACCGGGAAAGTTTCGGGGGTCACCGGTATTGTACCGGGACCACCGGAAGGGTCCCGGGGGGTCCACCGGGTTGGGCCACCTATCCCGGAGGGCCCCATGGGCTGAAGTGGGAAGGGAGCCAGCCCCTGGTGGGCTGGTGCGCCCCCATGGGCCTCCCCCTGCGCCTAGGGTTGGAAACCCTGGGGGTGGGGGCGCCCCACCTGACTTGGGGGGCAAGTCCCCCCTTGGCCGCCGCCCCCCCTTGAGATTAGATCTCTAGGGGCCGGCACCCCCCAGGGCCCCTATATAAAGGGGGGGGAGGGAGGGCTGCGCACCCAAGCTCCTGGTGCCTCCCTCTTCCCCGTAACACCTCTCCCTCTCGCTGAGGTTGGCGAAGCCCTGCCGAGATCCCCGCTGCTTCCACCACCAAGCCGTCGTGCTGCTGGATCTCCATCAACCTCTCCTCCCCCCTTGCTGGATCAAGAAGGAGGAGACGTCTCTCCCAACCGTACGTGTGTTGAACGCGGAGGTGCCGTCCGTTCGGCGCTAGGATCATGAGTGATTTGGATCACGACGAGTACGACTCCATCAACCCCGTTCTCTTGAACGTTTCCGCTCGCGATCTACAAGGGTATGTAGATGCACTCCTTCCGACTCGTTGCTAGTAAACTCCATAGATTGATCTTGGTGATGCGTAGAAAATTTTAAATTTCTGCTACGATCCCCAACAGTGGCATCATGAGCTAGGTCTATGCGTAGATTCTATGCACGAGTAGAACACAAAGTAGTTGTGGGCGATGATTTGTTCAACTTGCTTGCCGTTACTAGTCTTATCTTGATTCGGCGGCATTGTGGCATGAAGCGGCCCGGACCGACCATACACGTACTCTTACGTGAGACAGGTTCCACCGACTGACATGCACTTGATGCATAAGGTGGCTAGCGGGTGTCTGTCTCTCCCACTTTAGTCGGATCGGATTCGATGAAGAGGGTCCTTATGAAGGGTAAATAGCAATTGACATATCACCGTTGTGGCTTTTGCGTAGGTAAGAAACGTTCTTGCTAGAAACCCATAGCAGCCACGTAAAACATGCAACAACAATTAGAGGACGTCTAACTTGTTTTTGCAGGGTATGCTATGTGATGTGATATGGCCAAAAGGATGTGATGAATTATATATATGTGATGTATGAGATTGATCATGTTCTTGTAATAGGAATCACGACTTGCATGTCGATGAGTATGACAACCGGCAGGAGCCATAGGAGTTGTCTTAATTTATTGTATGACCTGCGTGTCAATGAAAAACGCCATGTAATTCTTTACTTTATTGCTAACCGTTAGCCATAGTAGTAGAAGTAATAGTTGGCGAGACAACTTCATGAAGACACGATGATGGAGATCATGATGATGAGATCATGGTGTCATGCCGGTGACGAAGGTGATCATGCCGCGCCTCGAAGATGGAGATCAAAGGCGCAAGATGATATTGGCCATATCATGTCACTTTATGATTTGCATGTGATGTTTGTCATGTTTACATCTTATTTGCTTAGAACGACGGTAGCATAAATAAGATGATCCCTCACTAAAATTTCAAGAGACGTGTTCCCCCTAACTGTGCACCGTTGCGAAGGTTCGTTGTTTCGAAGCACCACGTGATGATCGGGTGTGATAGATTCTAACGTTCGCATACAACGGGTGTAAGCCAGATTTACACATGCGAAACACTTAGGTTGACTTGACGAGCCTAGCATGTACAGACCTGGCCGCGGAACACAAGAGACCGAAAGGTCGAACATGAGTCGTATAGTAGATACGATCAACATGGAGATGTTCACCGATGATGACTAGTCCGTCTCACGTGATGATCGGACACGGCCTAGTTGACTCGGATCATGTATCACTTAGATGACTAGAGGGATGTCTATCTGAGTGGGAGTTCATTAAATAATTAGATGAACTTAATTATCATGAACATAGTCAAAAGGTCTTTGCAAATTATGTCGTAGCTTACGCTTTAGTTCTACTGTTTAAGATATGTTCTTAGAGAAAATTTAGTTGAAAGTTGATAGTAGCAATTATGCGGACTGGGTCCGTAAACTGAGGATTTTCCTCATTGCTGCACAGAAGGCTTATGTCCTTAATGCACCACTCGGTGTGCTGAACCTCGAGCGTCGTTTGTGGATGTTGCGAACATCTGACATACACGTTTTGATGACTACGTGATAGTTCAGTGCGTAATGTTGAACGGTTTAGAATTGAGGCACCGAAGACATTTTGAAACGTCGCGGAACATATGAGATGTTCCAAGAGCTGAAATTGGGATTTTAGGCTTGTGCCCACGTCAAGAGGTATGAGACCTCTGACAAGTTTCTTAAGCCTGCAAACTAAGGGAGAAAAGCTCAATCGTTGAGCATGTGCTCAGATTGTCTGAGTACTACAATCGCTTGAATCGAGTGGGAGTTAATCTTCCAGATGAGATAGTGATGGTTCTCCATAGTCACTGCCACCAAGCTACTGGAGCTTCGTGATGAACTATAACATATCAGGGATAGACATGATGATCCTTGAGCAACTCGCGATGTTTGACACCGCGAAAGTAGAAATCAAGTAGGAGCATCAATTGTTGATGGTTAGTAAAACCACTAGTTTCAAGAAGGGCAAGGGAAAGAAGGGATACTTCATGAAACGGCAAATCAGTTGCTGCTCTAGTGAAGAAACCCAAGGTTGAACCCAAACCCGAGACTAAGTGCTTCTGTAATGAGGGGAACGGTCACTGAAGCAGAACTACCCTAGATATTTGGTAGATGAGAAGGTAGGCAAGGTCGACAGAAGTATATTGGATATACATTATATTAATGTGTACTTTACTAGTACTCCTAGTAGCACCAGGGTATTAGATACCGGTTCGGTTGCTAAGTGTTAGTAACTCGAAATAAAAGCTGCGGAATAAACGGAGACTAGCTAAAAGTGAGATGACGATATGTGTTGGAAGTGTTTCCAAGGTTGATGTGATCAAGCATCGCATGCTCCCTCTACCATCGAGATTGGTGTTAAACCTAAATAATTGTTATTTGGTTTTTGCGTTGAGCATAGACATGATTGGATTATGTTTATCGCAATACGGTTATTCATTTAAGGAGAATAATGGTTACTCCTTTTATTTGAATAATACCTTCAATGGTCTTGCACCTAAAATAAATGGTTTATTGAACCTCGATCGTAGTGATACACATGTTCATGCCAAAAGATATAAGATAGTACCACATACTCATGGCACTGCTATTTGAGTCATATTGGGATAAAACGCATGAAGAAGCTCCATGTTGATGGATCTTTGGACTCACTCGTTTTTGAAAAGATTGAGACATGCGAACCATGTCTATTAGTATATATGCATGAAGAAAGTCCATACAGATGGATCATTTGGACTCACTTGATTTTGAATCACTTGAGACATGCAAATCATACCACATGGGCAAGATGACTGAAAGGCCTCGTTTTCAGTAAGATGGAACAAGAAAGCAACTTATTGGAAGTAATACATTTTGATGTGTGCAGTCCAATGAGTGCTGAGGCATGCAGTGGATATCGTTATGTTCTTGCTTCACAGATGATTTGAGTAGATGCTGAGTATATTTACTTGATGAAACACAAGTCTGAATTATTGAAAGGTTCAAGTAATTTCAGAGTGAAGTTGAAGATCGTCGTGACAAGAGGATAAAATGTCTGTGATATGATCATAGAGATGAATATCTGAGTTACGAGTTTGGCACACAATTAAGAAATTGTGGAAATTGTTTCACGACTAATACCGCCTGGAACACCATAGTGTGATGGTGTGTCCGAACATCATAACTGCACCCTATTGGATATGGTGCATACCATGATGTCTCTTATCGAATTACACTATCGTTTATGGGTTAGGCATTAGAGACAACCGCATTCACTTTAAATAGGGCACCACGCAATTCCGTTGAGACGACACCGTATGAACTATGGTTTAGAGAAACCTAAGCTGTCGTTTCTTAAAAGTTTGGGGCTGCGACGCTTATGTGAAAAGTTTCAGGCTGATAAGCTCGAACCCAAAGCGGATAAATGCATCTTCATAGAATACCCAAAACAGTTGGGTATACCTCCTATTTCAGATCCAGAAGCAAAAGTGATTGTTTCTAGAAACGGGTCCTTTCTCGAGGAAAAGTTTGTCTCGAAAGAATTGAGTGGGAGGATGGTGGAGACTTGATGAGGTTATTGAACTATGACTTCAACTAGTGTGTAGCAGGGCACAGGAAGTTGTTCTTGTGGCACCTACACCAATTGAAGTGGAAGCTTATGATAGTGATGATGAAACTTTGGATCAAGCCACTACCAAACCTCGTAGGACGACAAGGATGCATGCTACTTCAGAGTGGTACGTAATCCTGTCTTGGAAGTCATGTTGCTAGACAACAATGAACCTACGAGCTATGGAGAAGCGATGATGGGCCCGGATTCCGACGAATGGCTCGACGCCATAAAATCCGAGAGAGGATCCATGTATAAAAACAAAGTATAGACTTTGGAAGAACTACTTGATGGTCGTAAGGCTGTTGGGTGCAGATGGATTTTAAAAGGAAGACGGACAATGATGGTAAGTGTCACCATTAAGAAAGCTCGACTTGTCGTTAAGATGTTTTCCGGCAAGTTCAAGGAGTTGACTGCGATGAGACTTTCTCACTCGTAGCGATGCTAAGAGTCTGTTGGAATTATATTAGCAGTTACTGCATTATTTATGAAATCTTGCAGATAGGATGTCAAAACATTGTTTCCTCGACGATTTTCTTGAGGAAAGGTTGTATGTGATACAACCAGAAGGTTTTGTCAATCCTGAAAGATGCTAACAAGTATGCAAAGCTCCAGCAATCCTTCTAAGGACTGGAGTAAGCATCTCGGAGTTGGAATGTACGCTTTGATGAGATGATCAAAGATTTTGGGTTTTTACAAAGTTTATGAGAAACTTGTATTTCCAAAGAAGTGAGTGGGAGCACTATAGAATTTCTGATGAGTATATGTTGTCGACATATTGTTGATCAGAAATGATGTAGAATTTCTAGAAAGCATACAAGGTTATTTGAAAAGTGTTTTTTAATGGAAAACCTGGATTAAGCTACTTGAACATTGAGCATCAAGATCTATAAGGATAGATAAAAAACTCTTAATAGTACTTTCAAATGAATACATACCGTGACAAGTTTTTGAAGGAGTTCAAAATAGATCAGCAAAGAAGGAGTTCTTGGATGTGTTACAAGGTGTGAGTATTGAGTAAGACTCAAGACCTGACCACGGCAGAAGAGAGAGAAAGGACGAAGGTCGTCCCCTATGCTTAAGACGTAGGCTCTACAATATGCTATGCTGTGTACCGCACCTGAAGTGTGCCTTGCCATGAATTAGTCAAGGGGTACAAGAGTGATCCAGGAATGGATCACATGACAGCGGTCGAACTTATCCTTAGTAATTAGTGGACTAAGGAATTTTCTCGATTATGGAGGTGATGAAAGAGTTCGTCGTAAAGGGTTACGTCGATGCAAACTTTGACACCAATCTGGATGACTCTGAGTAGTAAACCGGATTCGTATAGTAGAGCAGTTATTTAGAATAGCTCCAAATAGCGTGTGGTAGCTGCGTCTAGGAGAAGACATAGAGATTTGTAAAGCACACACGGATCTGAAAGGTTCAGATCCGTTGACTAATAACCTCTCTCACAAGCGTGATATGATAAAACACCATGGGTGTTGGATTCATTACAATCACATAGTGATGTGAACTAGATTATTGACTCTAGTGCAAGTGGGAGACTGTTGGAAATATGCCCTAGAGGCAATAATAAAATGGTTATTATTGTATTTCCTTGTTCATGATAATTGTCTATTGTTCATGCTATAATTGTATTAACTGGAAACCGTAATACATGTGTGAATACATAGACCACAACATGTCCCTAGTAAGCCTCTAGTTGACTAGCTCGTTGATCAATAGATGGTTATGGTTTCCTGACCATGGACATTGGATGTCATTGATAACGGGATCACATCATTAGGAGAACAATGTGATGGACAAGACCCAATCATAAGCATAGCACAAGATCATGTAGTTCGTTTGCTAAGAGCTTTTCTAATGTCAAGTATCATTTCCTTAGACCATGAGATTGTGCAACTCCCGGATACCGTAGGAATGCTTTGGGTGTACCAAACGTCACAACGTAACTGGGTGGCTATAAAGGTACACTACAGGTATCTCCGAAAGTGTCTCTTGGGTTGGTACGAATCGAGACTGGGATTTGTCACTCCGTATGACGGAGAGGTATCTCTGGGCCCACTCGGTAATGCATCATCATAATGAGCTCAATGTGACTAAGTAGTTAGTCACGGGATCATGCATTACGGTACGAGTAAAGTAACTTGTCGGTAACGAGATTGAATGAGGTATTGGGATACCAACGATCAAATCTCGGGCAAGTAACATACCGATAGACAAAGGGAATTGTATACGGGATTGATTGAATCCTCGACATCGTGGTTCATCCGATGAGATCATCGAGGAGCATGTGGGAGCCAACATGGGTATCCAGATCCCGCTGTTGGTTATTGACCGGAGAGTCATCTCGGTCATGTCTGCGTGTCTCCCGAACCCGTAGGGTCTACACACTTAAGGTTCGGTGACGCTAGGGTTGTAGAGATATTAGTATGCGGTAACCCGAAAGTTGTTCGGAGTCCCGGATGAGATCCCGGACATCACGAGGAGTTCCGGAATGGTCCGGAGGTAAAGATATGTATATAGGAAGTCCAGTTTCGGCCACCGGGAAAGTTTCGGGGGTCACCGGTATTGTACCGGGACCACCGGAAGGGTCCCGGGGGGTCCACCGGGTGGGGCCACCTATCCCGGAGGGCCCAATGGGCTGAAGTGGGAAGGGAACCAGCCCCTGGTGGGCTGGTGCGCCCCCCATGGGCCTCCCCCTGCGCCTAGGGTTGGAAACCCTGGGGGTGGGGGGCGCCCCACCTGACTTGGGGGGCAAGTCCCCCCCTTGGCCGCCCCCCCCTTGAGATTAGATCTCTAGGGGGCGGCGCCCCCCAGGGCCCCTATATAAGGGGGGGGGGAGGGAGGGCTGCGCACCCAAGCTCCTGGCGCCTCCCTCTTCCCCGTAACACCTCTCCCTCTCGCTGAGCTTGGCGAAGCCCTGCCGAGATCCCCGCTGCTTCCACCACCACGCCGTCGTGCTGCTGGATCTCCATCAACCTCTCCTCCCCCCTTGCTGGATCAAGAAGGAGGAGACGTCTCTCCCAACCGTACGTGTGTTGAACGCGGAGGTGCCGTCCGTTCGGCGCTAGGATCATCGGTGATTTGGATCACGACGAGTATGACTCCATCAACCCCATTCTCTTGAACGCTTCCGCTCGCGATCTACAAGGGTATGTAGATGCACTCCTTCCCTCTCGTTGCTAGTAAACTCCATAGATTGATCTTGGTGATGCGTAGAAAATTTTAAATTTCTGCTACGATCCCCAACAGAGATGACGAGGAGTCTCGAAATGGTCGAGAGACAAAGATTGATATATCGGACAACTATATTCGGACACCAGAAATGTTCGGGAGAAGTTTCGGATAAAACCAGAGTGCCGGAGGGTTACCGGAACCCCCCGGGGGAACTAATGGGCCACATGGGCCTTAGTGGAGAGAGAGAGAGAGGGCGGCTAGGGCAGGCCGCGCGCCCCCTCCGCCTTGGGTCCGAATTGGACTAGGGAAGGGGGGGGGGCGCCCCCTTTCCTTCTCCCTCTCTCCCTCTCCTTCCTTCCCCCTCTCTTCCCTTGTTGGAAACCTACTAGGAATAGGATTCCTAGTAGGAATCCTACTTGGAGCGCGCCCTATGTGGGCCGGCCGGCCTCCCCCTTGCTCCTTTATATACGGGGCAGGGGGCACCCTAGGACACACAAGTTGACAGTTGTCTTAGCCGTGTGCGGTGCCCCCCTCCACAGATATCCACCTCGGTCATATCGTTGTAGTGCTTAGGCGAAGCCCTGCGTCGGTAACTTCATCATCACCGTCATCATGCCGTCGTGCGGACGAAACTCTCCCTCGACCTCAGCTGGATCTAGAGTTCGTGGGACGTCACCGAGCTGAACGTGTGCAGATCGCGGAGGTGCCGTACCTTCGGTGCTAGGATCGGTCAGATCGTGAAGACGTACGACTACATCAACCGCGTTGTCATAACGCTTCCACTTTCGGTCTACGAGGGTACGTAGACAACACTCTCCCCCTCTCGTTGCTATGCATCTCCTATATAGATCTTGCGTGATTGTAGGAATTTTTTTGAAATACTGCGTTCCCCAACAGTGGCATCCGAGCCAGGTCTAAGCGTAGATGTTGTATGCACGAGTAGAACACAAAGAGTTGTGGCAATAATAGTCATACTGCTTACCAGCATGTCATACTTTGATTCGGCGGTATTGTTGGATGAAGCGGCCCATACCGACATTACGCGTACGCTTACGCGAGACTGGTTCTACTGACGTGCTTCGCACACAGGTGGCTAGTGGGTGTCTGTTTCTCCAACTTTAGTTGAATCGAGTGTGGCTACGCCCGGTCCTTGTTGAAGGTTAAAACAACACACTTGACGAAAAATCGTTGTGGTTTTTGATGTGTAGGTAAGAACGGTTCTCGCTAAGCCCATAGCAGCCACGTAAAACTTGCAACAACAAAGTAGAGGACGTCTAACTTATTTTTGCAGGGCATGTTGTGATGTGATATGGTCAAGACATGATGCTATATTTTATTGTATGAGATGATCATGTTTTGTAACAGAGTTATTGGCAACTGGCAGGAGCCATATGGTTGTCGCTTTATTGTATGAAATGCAATCGCCATGTAATTGCTTTACTTTATCACTAAGCGGTAGCGATAGTGGTAGAAGTAATAGTTGGCGAGACGACAACGATGCTTCAATGGAGATCAAGGTGTCAAGCCGGTGACGATGGTGTCATGACGGTGCTTTAGAGATGGAGAGCAAAGGCACAAGATGATGATGGCCATATCATATCATTTATATTGATTGCATGTGATGTTTATCCTTTATGCATCTTATTTTGTTTAGTATGGCGGTAGCATTATAAGATGATCTCTCACTAAATTTCAAGGTATAAGTGTTCTCCCTGAGTATGCACCGTTGCGACAGTTTGTCGTGCCGAGACACCACGTGATGATCGGGTGTGATAAGCTCTACGTTCACATACAACGGGTGCAAGCCAGTTTTGCACACGCAGAATACTCGGGTTAAACTTGACGAGCCTAGCATATGCAGATATGGCCTCGGAACACTGAGATCGAAAGGTCGAGCGTGAATCATATAGTAGATATGATCAACATAGCGATGTTCACCATTGCAAACTACTCCATCTCACGTGATGATCGGACATGGTTTAGTTGATATGGATCACGTGATCATTTAGATGACTAGAGGGATGTCTATCTAAGTGGGAGTTCTAAGTAATATGATTAATTGAACTTTAATTTATCATGAACTTAGTACCTGATAGTTTTTGCATATCTATGTTGTTGTAGATAAATGGCCCGTGCTACTGTTCCGTTGAATTTTAATGTGTTCCTAGAGAAAGCTAAGTTGAAAGATGATGGTAGCAACTACACGGACTGGGTCCGTAACTTGAGGATTATCCTCATTGCTGCACAGAAGAATTACGTCCTGGAAGCACCGCTAGGTGTACCACCCGCGCCGGCAACTTCATACATTGTGAACGCCTGGCAGTCGCGTGTTGATGACTACTCGATAGTTCAGTGTGCCATGCTTTACGGCTTAGAACCGGGACTCCAACGATGTTTTGAACATCATTGAGCATATGAGATGTTCCAGGAGTTGAAGTTAATATTTCAAGAAAATGCCCGGATTGAGAGATATGAAGTCTCCAATAAGTTCTATAGCTGCAAGATGGAGGAGAATAGTTGTGTCAGTGAACATATACTCAGAATATCTGGTACCACAACCACTTGACTCAACTGGGAGTTAATCTTCCTGATGATAGTGTCATTGACAGAGTTCTTCAATCACTGCCACCAAGCTACAAAAGCTTCGTGATGAACTATAATATGCAAGGGATGGATAAGACAATTCCCGAGCTCTTCGCGATGCTAAAAGCTACGGAGGTAGAAATCAAGAAGGAGCATCAAGTGTTGATGCTCAACAAGGCCACCAGTTTCAAGAAGAAGGGCAAAGGGAAGAAGGGGAACTTCAAGAAGAATGGCAAGCAAGTTGCTGCTCAAGTGAAGAAGCCCAAGTCTGGACCTAAGACTGAGACTGAGTGCTTCTACTGCAAAGGGACTGGTCACTGAAAGCAAAACTGCCCCAAGTATTTGGCGGATAAGAAGGATGGCAAAGTGAAAGGTATATTTGATATACATGTTATTGATGTGTACTTAACTAATGCTCGCAGTAGCGCCTGGGTATTTGATACTGGTTCTGTTGCTCATATTTGCAACTCGAAACAGGGGCTACGGATTAAGCGAAGATTGGATAAGGACGAGGTGACGATGCGCGTGGGAAATGGTTCCAAAGTCGATGTGATCGCAGTCAGCACACTACCTCTACATCTACCTTCGGGATTAGTTTTAGACCTGAATAATTGTTATTTGGTGCCAGCGTTGAGCATGAACATTATATCTGGATCTTGTTTGATGCATGACGGTTATTCATTTAAATCAGAGAATAATGGTTGTTCTATTTATATGAGTAATATATTTTATGGTCATGCACCCTTGATGAGTGGTCTATTTTTATTGAATCTCGATAGTAGTGATACACATATTCATAGTATTGAAGCCAAAAGATATAAGTTCAATAATGATAGTGCAACTTATTTGTGGCACTGCCGTTTAGGTCATATTGGTGTAAAGCGCATGAAGAAACTCCATGCTGATGGGCTTTTGGAATCACTTGATTATGAATCACTTGATACTTGCGAACCATGCCTCATGGGCAAGATGACTAAGACTCCTTTCTCCGGAACAATGGAGCGAGCAACAGACTTGTTGGAAATAATACATACTGATGTATGCGGTCCGATGAGTGTTGATGCTCGCGGCGGGTCTCGTTATTTTCTAACCTTCACAGATGATTTGAGCAGATATGGGTATATCTACTTGATGAAACATAAGTCTGAAACATTTGAAAAGTTCAAAGAATTTCAGAGTGAAGTGGAAAATCATCATAACAAGAAAATAAAGTTTCTACGATCTGATCATGGAGGAGAATATTTGAGTTACGAGTTTGGTCTTCATTTGAAACAATGCGGAATAGTTTCGCAACTCACGCCACCCGGAACACCACAGCGTAATGGTGTGTCCGAACGTCGTAACCGCACTTTATTAGATATGGGGCGATCTATGATGTCTCTTACTGATTTACCGCTATCCGTTTTGGGGTTATGCTTTAGAGACGGCTGCATTCACGTTAAATAGGGCACCATCTAAATCCGTTGAGACGACACCTGATGAACTGTGGTTTGGCAAGAAACCCAAGTTGTCGTTTCTTAAAGTTTGGGGCTGTGATGCTTCATAGACCGTAAGCGGAAGCGTTATGACAACGCGGTTGATGTAGTCGTACGTCTTCACGATCGACCGATCCTAGAACCGAAGATACGGCACCTCCGCGATCTTCACACGCTCGGCTCGGTGACGTCCCACGAACTCACGATCTAGTAGAGTGTCGAGGGAGAGCTTCGTCAGCACGATGGCGTGATGATGGTGATGATGAAGTTACCGGCGCAGGGCTTCACCTAAGCACTACGACGATATGACCGAGGTGGATTATGGTGGAGGGGGGCACAGCACATGGCTAAGAGATCAATGATCAACTTGTGTGTCTATGGGGTGCCCCTTCCCCCGTATATAAAGGAGTGGAGGAGGGGGAGGGCCGGCCCTCGTATGGCGCGCCCCATGGGGAGTCCTACTCCCACCAGGAGTAGGATTCCCCCTTCCCTAGTTGGACTAGGAGTGGAAGGAAGGGGGAGAGAGGGGGAAGGAAGGGGGGGCGGCGGCCCCCCACCCAATTCAGATTGGGCTTGGGGGGGGGGGGGCGCCCCCTCCTAGGCCTCCCTCTCTTCTCTTTCACTATGGCCCAATAAGGCCCATATACCTCCCGGGGGGTTCCGGTAACCTCCCGGTGCTCCGGTATATGCCCGAACTCACCCGGAACTATTCTGATGTCCAAATATAGGCTTCCAATATATCGATCTTTATGTCTCGACCATTTCGAGACTCCTCGTCATGTCTGTGACCATATCCGGGACTCCGAACTACCTTCGGTACATCAAAACACATAAACTCATAATACAGATCATCACCGAACGTTAAGCGTGCGGACCCTACGGGTTCGAGAACTATGCAGACATGACCGAGACACGTCTCTGGTCAATAACCAATAGCGGAACCTGGATGCTCATATTGGCTCCCACATATTCTACGAAGATCTTTATCGGTCAAACCGCATAACAACATACGTTGTACCCTTTATCATTGGCATGTTACTTGCCCGAGATTCGATCGTTGGTGTTGGAAATATGCCCTAGAGGCAATAATAAATAGGTTATTATTATATTTCCTTGTTCATGATAATCGTTTATTATCCATGCTAGAATTGTATTGATAGGAAACTCAGATACATGTGTGGATACATAGACAACACCATGTCCCTGGTAAGCCTCTAGTTGACTAGCTTGTTGATCAATAGATGGTTACGGTTTCCTGACCATGGACATTAGATGTCGTTGATAACGGGATCACATCATTAGGAGAATGATGTGATGGACAAGACCCAATCCTAAGCCTAGCACAAGATCGTGTAGTTCGTTTGCTCGGAGCTTTTCTAATGTCAAGTATCATTTCCTTAGACCATGAGATTGTGCAACTCCCGAACACCGTAGGAATGCTTTGGGTGCACCAAACGTCACAACGTAACTGGGTGGCTATAAAGGTGCACTACAGGTATCTCCGAAAGTGTCTGTTGGGTTGGCACGAATCGAGACTGGGATTTGTCACTCCGTGTAAACGGAGAGGTATCTCTGGGCCCACTCGGTAGGACATCATCATAATGTGCACAATGTGACCAAGGAGTTGATCACGGGATGATGTGAGTTACGGAACGAGTAAAGAGACTTGCCGGTAACGAGATTGAACAAGGTATCGGGATACCGACGATCGAATCTCGGGCAAGTAACATACCGATAGACAAAGGGAATTGCATACGGGATTGATTGAATCCCCGACATCGTGGTTCATCCGATGAGATCATCGTGGAACATGTGGGAGCCAACATGGGTATCCAGATCCCGCTGTTGGTTATTGACCGGAGAACGTCTCGGTCATGTCTGCATGGTTCCCGAACCCGTAGGGTCTACACACTTAAGGTTCGATGACGCTAGGGTTATAGGGAATAGATATACGTGGTTACCGAATGTTGTTCGGAGTCCCGGATGAGATCCCGGACGTCACGAGGAGTTCCGGAATGGTCCGGAGGTAAAGATTTATATATGGGAAGTCCTGTTTTGGTCACCGGAAAAGTTTCGGGTGATATCGGTAATGTACCGGGACCACCGGGAGGGTCCCGGGGGTCCACCAAGTGGGGCCACCAGCCCCAGAAGGCTGCGTGGGCCAAGTGTGGGAGGGGACCAGCCCCAGGTGGGCTGGTGCGCCCCCCCACCAAGGCCCAAGGCGCATGGGAGAGTGGGAGGGGGCAAACCCTAGGTCCAGATGGGCCTTAAGGCCCACCCTAGTGGCGCCCCCCCTCTCCTCCCCTTGGCCGCCCCCCTAGATGGGATCTAGGGCTGGCCGCCACCCCTTGGGGTGGGAACCCTAGAGGGGGCGCAGCCCCGTCCCCCCCTATATATAGTTGAGGTTTGGGGCTGCCCAAGACATGAGAACGTCTCTCTTTCGGCGCAGCCCTACCCCTCTCCCTCCTCCTCCTCTCCCGCGGTGCTTGGCGAAGCCCTGCGGGATTGCCACGCTCCTCCATCACCACCACGCCGTCGTGCTGCTGCTGGATGGAGTCTTCCCCAACCTCTCCCTCTCTCCTTGCTGGATCAAGGCGTGGGAGACGTCACCGGGCTGCACGTGTGTTGAACGCGGAGGCGCCGTGGTTCGGCGCTTAGATCGGAATCAACCGCGATCTGAATCGCTACGAGTACGACTCCCTCATCCGCGTTCTTGCAACGCTTCCGCATCGCGATCTACAAGGGTATGTAGATGCACTCCCCTTCCCCTCGTTGCTAGATTACTCCATAGATTGATCTTGGTGATGCGTAGAAAATTTTGAATTTCTGCTACGTTCCCCAACAGTGGCATCATGAGCTAGGTCTATGCGTAGTTTCTATGCACGAGTAGAACACAAAGTAGTTGTGAGCGTCGATGTTGCCAATTCTTCTTGCCGCTACTAGTCTTATCTTGTTTCGGCGGCATTGTGGGATGAAGCGGCCCGGACCGACCTTACACGTACGCTTACGTGAGACAGGTTCCACCGACTGACATGCACTAGTTGCATAAGGTGGCTAGCGGGTGTCTGTCTCTCCCACTTTAGTCGGAACGGATTCGATGAAAAGGGTCCTTATGAAGGGTAAATAGAAATTGGCATATCACGTTGTGGTTTTACGTAGGTAAGAAACGTTCTTGCTAGAAACCTATACAAGCCACGTAAAAACTTGCAACAACAATTAGAGGACGTCTAACTTGTTTTTGCAGCATGTGCTATGTGATGTGATATGGCCAGAAGATGTGATGAATGATATATGTGATGTATGAGATTGATCATATTCTTGTAATAGGAATCACGACTTGCATGTCGATGAGTATGACAACCGGCAGGAGCCATAGGAGTTGTCTTTATTTTTTGTATGACCTGCGTGTCATTGAATAACGCCATGTAAATTACTTTACTTTATTGCTAAGCGCGTTAGCCATAGAAGTAGAAGTAATCGTTGGCGTGACAACTTCATGAAGACACAATGATGGAGATCATGATGATGGAGATCATGGTGTCATGCCGGTGACAAAGATGATCATGGTGCCCCGAAGATGGAGATCAAAGGAGCAAAATGATATTGGCCATATCATGTCACTATTTGATTGCATGTGATGTTTATCATGTTTGCATCTTATTTGCTTAGAACGACGGTAGTAAGTAAGATGATCCCTCACTAAAATTTCAAGAGACGTGTTCCCCCTAACTGTGCACCGTTGCGAAGGTTCGTTGTTTCGAAGCACCACGTGATGATCGGGTGTGATAGATTCTAACGTTCGAATACAACGGGTGTTGACGAGCCTAGCATGTACAGACATGGCCTCGGAACACATGCGAAACACTTAGGTTGACTTGACGAGCCTAGCATGTACAGACATGGCCTCGGAACACAAGAGACCGAAAGGTCGAACATGAGTCGTATAGTAGATACGATCAACATGGAGATGTTCACCGATGATGACTAGTCCGTCTCACGTGATGATCGGACACGGCCTAGTTTGACTCGGATCATGTATCACTTAGATGACTAGAGGGATGTCTATCTGAGTGGGAGTTCATAATAATCAGATGAACTTCATTATCATGAACATAGTCAAAAGGTCTTTGCAAATTATGTCATAGCTTGCGCTTTAGTTCTACTGTTTAAGATATGTTCCTAGAGAAAATTTAGTTGAAAGTTGGTAGTAGCAATTATGCGGACTGGGTCCGTAAACTGAGGATTGTCCTCATTGCTGCACAGAAGGCTTATGTCCTTAATGCACCGCTCGGTGTGCTGAACCTCAGCGTCGTCTGTAGATGTTGCGAAACATCTGACATACACGTTTTGATGACTACGTGATAGTTCAGTGCGTAATGCTAACGGTTTAGAATTGTGGCACCAAAGACGTTTTTGAAACGTCGCAGAACATATGAGATGTTCCGAAGACTGAAATTGGGATTTCAGACTAGTGCCCACGTCAAGAGGTATGAGACCTCTGACAAGTTTCTTAAGCCTGCAAACTAAGGGAGAAAAGCTCAATCGTTGAGCATGTGCTCAGATTGTCTGAGTACCACAATCGCTTGAATCGAGTGGGAGTTAATCTTCCAGATGAGATAGTGATGGTTCTCCATAGTCACTGCCACCAAGCTATTAGAGCTTCGTGATGAACTATAACATATCAGGGATAGACATGATGATCCTTGAGCAACTCGCGATGTTTGACACCGCGAAAGTAGAAATCAAGAAGGAGCATCAATTGTTGATGGTTAGTAAAACCACTAGTTTCTAGAAGGGCAAGGGCAAAAGGGATACTTCATGAAACAGCAAATCATTTGCTGCTCTAGTGAAGAATCCCAAGGTTGAACCCAAACCCGAGACTAAGTGCTTCTGTAATGAGGGGAACGGTCACTGAAGCAGAACTACCCTAGATACTTGGTAGATGAGAAGGCAGGCAAGGTCGACAGAAGTATATTGGATATACATTATATGAATGTGTACTTTACTAGTACTCCTAGCAGCACCAGGGTATTAGATACCGGTTCGGTTGCTAAGTGTTAGTAACTCGAAATAAAAGCTGCGGAATAAATGGAGACTAGCTAAAGGTGAGATGACGATGTGTGTTGGAAGTGTTTCCAAGGTTGATGTGATCAAGCATCGCATGCTCCCTCTACCATCGAGATTTGGTGTTTGCGTTGAGCATGATTGGATTATGTTTATCGCAATACGGTTATTCATTTAAGGAGAATAATGGTTACTCTGTTTATTTGAATAATACCTTCAATGGTCTTGCACCTAAAATGAATCTCGATCGCAGTGATACACATGTTCGTGCCAAAAGATATAAAATAGTAATGATAGTACCACATACTTGTGGCACTGCCATTTGAGTCATATTGGTATAGAACGCATGAAGAAGCTCCATGTAGATGGATCTTTGGACTCACTCGTTTTTGAAAAGATTGAGACATGCGAACCATGTCTATTGGTATATATGCATGAAGAAACTCCATGCAGATGGATCGTTTGGACTCACTTGATTTTGAATCACTTGAGACATGCAAATCATACCACATGGGCAAGATGACTGAAAGGCCTCGTTTTCAGTAAGATGGAACAAGAGAGCAACTTATTGGAAGTAATACATTTTGATGTATGCAGTCCAATGAGTGCTGAGGCATGCAGTGGATATCGTTATGTTCTTACTTCACAGATGATTTGAGTAGATGCTGAGTGTATTTACTTGATGAAACACAAGTCTGAATTATTGAAAGGTTCAAGTAATTTCAGAGTGAAGTTGAAGATCGTCGTGACAAGAGGATAAAATGTCTGTGATATGATCATAGAGATGAGTATCTGAGTTACGAGTTTGGCACACAATTAAGACATTGTGGAAAGTGTTTCACAATTAATACCGCCTGGAACACCATAGTGTGATGGTGTGTCCGAACATCATAACTGCACCCTATTGGATATGGTGCATACCATGATGTCTCTTATCGAATTACCACTATCGTTTATGGGTTAGGCATTAGAGACAACCGCATTCACTTTAAAAGGGGCACCACGCAATTCCGTTGAGACGACACCGTTTAGAGAAACCTAAGTTGTCGTTTCTTAAAAGTTTGGGGCTGCGATGCTTATGTGAAAAAGTTTCAGGCTGATAAGCTCGAACCCAAAGCGGATAAATGCATCTTCATAGAAAACCCAAAACAGTTGGGTATACCTCCTATTTCAGATCTGGAAGCAAAAGTAATTGCTTCTAGAAACGAGTCCTTTCTCGAGGAAAAGTTTCTCTCGAAAGAATTGAGTGGGAGGATGGTGGAGACTTGATAAGGTTATTGAACCGTCACTTCAACTAGTGTGTAGCAGGGCACAGGAAGTTGTTCCTGTGGCACCTACACCAATTGAAGTGGAAGCTTATGATAGTGATCATGAAACTTCGGATCAAGTCACTACCAAACCTCGTAGGACGACGAGGATGCGTGCTACTTCAGAGTGGTACGTGATCCTGTCTGAGATATCATGTTGTTGGACAATACTGAACCTACGAGCTATGGAGAAGCGATGGTGGGCCCATATTCCGACAAATGGTTAGAAGCCATGAAATCCGAGATAAATGGATCTTTGAGAAGAAGACGGACGTGGACGGTAATGTTACCGTCTATGAAGCTCGACTTGTGGCAAAGAGTATTTCCACAAGTTCAAGGAGTTGACTACGATGAGATTTTCTCATCCGTAGCGATGCTTAAGTCCGTCGGAATCATGTTAGCATTAGCTGCATTTATGAAATCTGGCAGATGGATGTCAAAACAAGTTTCCTTACCAGTTTTCGTAAGGAAAGGTTGTATGTGATACAATCAGAAAGGTTTTGTCGATCCTAAGGATGCTAAAAGGTATGCTAGCTCCAGCGATCCTTCCATGGACTAGAGCAAGCATCTCGGAGTCAGAATATACGCTTTGATGGAGTGATCAAAGTTTTTGGGTTTATACAAAGTTTGTTAGAAACTTGTATTTACAATAAAGTGAGTGGGAGCGCTACAACATTTCTGATAAGTATATGTGAATGACATATTGTTGATCCGAAATGATGTAAAATTTCTGGAAAGCATAAAGGGTTGTTTGAAAGGAGTTTTTCAAAGGAAGACCTGGATAAAGCTGCTTACATATTGGGCATCAAGATCTATAGAGATAGATCAAGACGCCTGATGATACTTTCAAAGAACGCACACCTTGACATGATTTTGAAAGAGTTCAAAATAGATCAGCAAAGAAGGAGTTCTTGGCTGTGTTACAAGGTGTGAGTATTGAGTAAGACTCAAGACCTGACCACAGCAGAAGAGAGAGAAAGGACGAAGGTCGTCCCCTATGCTTCAGACGTAGGCTCTACAGTATGCTATGCTGTGTACCGCACATGAAGTGTGCCTTGCCATGAGTTGGTCAAGGGGTACAATAGTGATCCGGGAATGGATCACATGACAGCGGTCGAACTTATCCTTAGTATCTAGTGGACTAAGGAATTTTCTCGATTATGGAGGTGAAAAGGAGTTCGTCGTAAAGGGTTACGTCGATGCGAACTTTGACACTAATCCGGATGACTCTGAGTAGTAAACCGGATTCGTATAGTAGAGCAATTATTTGAAATGGCTCCAAATAGCGCGTGGTAGCATCCACAAGATGACATAGATATTCGTAAAGCACACACGGATCTGAAAGGTTCAGACCCGTTGACTAATAACCTCTCTCACAAGCATAACATGATCAAACCAGAACTCATTGAGTGTTAATCACATAGTGATGTGAACTAGATTGTTGACTCTAGTAAACTCTTTGGATGTTGGTCACATGGTGATGTGACCTATGAGTGTTAATCACATGGTGATGTGGACTAGATTATTGACTCTAGTGCAAGTGGGAGACTGTTGGAAATATGCCCTAGAGGCAATAATAAATAGGTTATTATTATATTTCCTTGTTCATGATAATCGTTTATTATCCATGCTAGAATTGTATTGATAGGAAACTCAGATACATGTGTGGATACATAGACAACACCATGTCCCTAGTAAGCCTCTAGTTGACTAGCTCGTTGATCAATAGATGGTTACGGTTTCCTGACCATGGACATTGGATGTCGTTGATAACGGGATCACATCATTAGGAGAATGATGTGATGGACAAGACCCAATCCTAAGCCTAGCACAAGATCGTGTAGTTCGTTTGCTCAGAGCTTTTCTAATGTCAAGTATCATTTCCTTAGACCATGAGATTGTGCAACTCCCGGATACCGTAGGAATGCTTTGGGTGTACCAAACGTCACAACGTAACTGGGTGGCTATAAAGGTGCACTACAGGTATCTCCGAAAGTGTCTGTTGGGTTGGCACGAATCGAGACTGGGATTTGTCACTCCGTGTAAACGGAGAGGTATCTCTGGGCCCACTCGGTAGGACATCATCATAATGTGCACAATGTGACCAAGGAGTTGATCACGGGATGATGTGAGTTACGGAACGAGTAAAGAGACTTGCCGGTAACGAGATTGAACAAGGTATCGGGATACCGACGATCGAATCTCGGGCAAGTAACATACCGATAGACAAAGGGAATTGCATACGGGATTGATTGAATCCCCGACATCGTGGTTCATCCGATGAGATCATCGTGGAACATGTGGGAGCCAACATGGGTATCCAGATCCCGCTGTTGGTTATTGACCGGAGAACGTCTCGGTCATGTCTGCATGGTTCCCGAACCCGTAGGGTCTACACACTTAAGGTTCGATGACGCTAGGGTTATAGGGAATAGATATACGTGGTTACCGAATGTTGTTCGGAGTCCCGGATGAGATCCCGGACGTCACGAGGAGTTCCGGAATGGTCCGGAGGTAAAGATTTATATATGGGAAGTCCTGTTTTGGTCACCGGAAAAGTTTCGGGTGATATCGGTAATGTACCGGGACCACCGGGAGGGTCCCGGGGGTCCACCAAGTGGGGCCACCAGCCCCAGAAGGCTGCGTGGGCCAAGTGTGGGAGGGGACCAGCCCCAGGTGGGCTGGTGCGCCCCCCCACCAAGGCCCAAGGCGCATGGGAGAGTGGGAGGGGGCAAACCCTAGGTCCAGATGGGCCTTAAGGCCCACCCTAGTGGCGCCCCCCCTCTCCTCCCCTTGGCCGCCCCCCTAGATGGGATCTAGGGCTGGCCGCCACCCCTTGGGGTGGGAACCCTAGAGGGGACGCAGCCCCCTTTCCCCCTATATATAGTTGAGGTTTGGGGCTGCCCAAGACATGAGAACGTCTCTCTTTCGGCGCAGCCCTACCCCTCTCCCTCCTCCTCCTCTCCCGCGGTGCTTGGCGAAGCCCTGCGGGATTGCCACGCTCCTCCATCACCACCACGCCGTCGTGCTGCTGCTGGATGGAGTCTTCCCCAACCTCTCCCTCTCACCTTGCTGGATCAAGGCGTGGGAGACGTCACCGGGCTGCACGTGTGTTGAACGCGGAGGCGCCGTGGTTCGGCGCTTAGATCGGAATCAACCGCGATCTGAATCGCTACGAGTACGACCCCCTCATCCGCGTTCTTGCAACGCTTCCGCATCGCGATCTACAAGGGTATGTAGATGCACTCCCCTTCCCCTCGATGCTAGATTACTCCATAGATTGATCTTGGTGATGCGTAGAAAATTTTGAATTTCTGCTACGTTCCCCAACAGTTGGTATCCTCATACCTCGTTCAATCTCGTTACTGGCAAGTATCTTTACTCGTTCCGTAATGCATCATCCCGCAACTAACTCATTACTCACATTGCTTGCAAGGCTTATAGTGATGTGCATTACCGAGAGGGCCCAGAGATACCTCTCCGAAACTCGGAGTGAGAAATCCTAATCTCGATCTATGCCAACTCAACAAACACCATCGGAGACACCTGTAGAGCATCTTTATAATCACCCAGTTATGTTGTGACGTTTGATAGCATACAAAGTGTTCCTCAGGTATTCGAGAGTTGCATAATCTCATAGTCAGAGGAACATGTATAAGTCATGAAGAAAGCAGTAGCAATGAAACAGAAACGATCATAATGCTAAGCTAACGAATGGGTCTTGTCCATCACATCATTCTCTAATGATGTGATCCCGTTCATCAAATGACAACACATGTCTATGGCTAGGAAACTTAACCATCTTTGATTAACAAGCTAGTCAAGTAGAGGCATACTAGGGACACTCTGTTTGTCTATGTATTCACACATGTACTAAGTTTCCGGTTAATACAATTCTAGCATGAATAATAAACATTTATCATGATATAAGGAAATAAATAATAACTTTATTATTGCCTCTAGGGCATATTTCCTTCATTGTGGTTTGGCAAGAAACCCAAGTTGTCGTTTCTAAAAGTTTGGAGCTGCGATGCTTATGTGAAAACCTTCGACCTCATAAGCTCGAACCCAAATCGGAGAAATGTGTCTTCATAGGATATCCAAAGGAGACTGTTGGGTGCACCTTATATCACATATCCGAAGGCAAGACATTCGTTGCCAAGAATGGATCCTTTCTAGAGAAGGAGTTTCTCTCGAAAGAAGTGAGTGGGAGGAAAGTGGAACTTGATGAGGTAGTTGTACCTTCTCCCGAATTGGAAAGTAGTTCATCACAGAAATCAGTTCCAGTGATTCCTACACCAATTAGTGAGGAAGCTAATGATAGTGATCTTGAAACTTCAGATCAAGTTACTACTGAACCTCGTAGGTCAACCAGAGTAAGATCCGCACCAGAGTGGTACGGTAATCCTGTTCTGGACGTCATGTTACTAGACCATAACGAACCTACGAACTATGGGGAAGCGATGATGAGCCCAGATTCCGCAAAATGGCTTGAGGCCATGAAATCTGAGATGGGATCCATGTATGAGAACAAAGTGTGGACTTTGGTTGACTTGCCCGATGATCGGCAAGCCATCAAGAATAAATGGATCTTCAATAAGAAGACTGACGCTGACGGTAATGTTACTGTCTACAAAGCTCGACTTGTTGCGAAAGGTTTTCGACAAGTTCAAGGAGTTGACTATGATGAGACTTTCTCACCCGTAGCGATGCTTAAGTCTGTCCGAATCATGTTAGCAATTGCCGCATTTTATGATTATGAAATTTGGCAAATGGATGTCAAAATTGCATTCGTGAATGGATTTCTAGAAGAAGAGTTGTATATGATACAACCAGAAGGTTTTGTCGATCCAAAGGATGCTACCAAAGTGTGCAAGCTCCAGTGATCCATTTATGGGCTGGTGCAAGCCTCTCGGAGTTGGAATAAACGTTTTGATAGTGTGATCAAAGCATATGGTTTTATACAGACTTTTGGAGAAGCCTGTATTTACAAGAAAGTGAGTGGGAGCTCTGTAGCATTTCTAATATTATATGTGGATGACATATTGTTGATTGGAAATGATATTGTATTTCTGGATAGCATAAAAGGATACTTGAATTCGAATTTTTCAATGAAAGACATCGGTGGAGCTGCTTATATATTGGGCATCACGGTCTATAGAGATAGATCAAGATGCTTAATTGGACTTTCACAAAGCACATACCTTGATAAGATTTTGAAGAAGTTCAAAATGGACCAGTCAAAGAAAGGGTTCTTGCCTGTGTTACAAGGTGTGAAGTTGAGTGAGACTCAATGCCAGACCACTGCAGAAGATAGAGAGAAAATGAAAGTCATTCCCTATGCTTCAGCCATAGGTTCTATCATGTATGCAATGCTGTGTACCAGACCTGATGTGTGCCTTGCTACAAGTATAGTAGGGAGGTACCAAAGTAATCCAGGAGTGGATCACTGGACAGCGGTCAAGAACATCCTGAAATGCCTGAAAAGGACTAAGGATATGTTTCTCGTTTATGGAGGTGACAAAGAGCTCATCGTAAAAGGTTACATCGATGCAAGATTTGACACTGATCCTGATGACTCTAAGTCTCAAACCGGATACGTGTTTATATTGAACGGTGGAGCTGTCAGTTGGTGCAGTTCTAAGCAGAGCGTCATGGCGGGATCTACGTGTGAAGCGAAATACATAGCTACTTCGGAAGCAGCAAATGAAGGAGTCTGGATGAAGGAGTTCATATCCGATCTAGGTGTCATACCTAGTGCATCGGGTCCAATGAAAATCTTTTGTGACAATACTGGAGCAATTGCCTTGGCGAAGGAATCCAGATTTCACAAGAGAACCAAGCACATCAAGAGACGCTTCAATTCCATCCGTCATCAAGTGTCGGAAGGGGACATAGAGATTTGCAAGATACATACAGATCTGAATGTTGCAGACCCGTTGACTAAGCCTCTCTCACGAGCAAAACATGATCAACACCAAGACTCTTGGGTTTAGAATCATTACAATGTAATCTAGATTATTGACTCTAGTGCAAGTGGGAGACTGAAGGAAATATGCTCTGGAGGCAATAATAAAGTTGTTATTTATATTTCCTTATATCATGATAAATGTTTATTATTCATGCTAGAATTGTATTAACCGGAAACTTAGTACATGTGTGAATACATAGATAAACAGAGGGTCACTAGTATGCCTCTACTTGACTAGCTCGTTAATCAAAGATGGTTAAGTTTCCTAACCATAGACATGTGTTGTCATTTGATGAACGGGATCACATCATTAGAGAATGATGTGATTGACATGACCCATCCGTTAGCTTAGCACTATGATCATTTAGTTTATTGCTATTGCTTTCTTCATAACTTATACATGTTCCTATGACTATGAGATTATGCAACTCCCGAATACCGGAGGAACACTTAGTGTGCTATCAAACATCACAACATAACTGGGTGATTATAAAGATGCTCTACAGGTGTCTCCGATGGTGTTTGTTGGGTTGGCATAGATCGAGATTAGGATTTGTCACTCCGTGTTTCGGAGAGGTATCTCTGGGCCCTCTCGGTAATGCACATCACTATAAGCCTTGCAAGCAATGTGACTAATGAGTTAGTTGCGGGATGATGCATTACCGAACGAGTAAAGAGACTTGCCGATAACGAGATTGAACTAGGTATTGAGATACCGATGATCGAATCTCGGGCAAGTAACACACCGATGACTAAGGGAACAACGTATGTTGTTATGCGGTTTGACCGATAAAGATCTTCGTAGAATATGTAGGAACCAATATGAGCATCCAGGTTCTGCTCTTGGTTATTGACCGGAAGTGAGTCTTGGTCATGTCTACATAGTTCTCGAACCCGTAGGGTCCGCACGCTTAACGTTCGATGACGATCGATATTATGAGTTTATGTGTTTTGATGTACCGAAGGTAGTTCGGAGTCCCGGATGTGATCACGGACATGACGAGTAGTCTCAAAATGGTCGAGACATAAAGATTGATATATTGGACGACTATATTCGGACACCCGAAATGTTCTGGAGAAGTTTCGGATAAAACCGGAGTGCCGGAGGGTTACCGGAACCCCCCGGGGGAACTAATGGGCCACATGAGCCTTAGTGGAGAGAGAGAGAGAGGGGCGGCTAGGGCAGGCCGTGCGCCCCCTCCCCCTTGGGTCCGAATTGGACTAGGGAAGAGGGGGGGGCGCCCCCTTTCCTTCTCCCTCTCTCCCTCTCCTTCCTTCCCCCTCTCTTTCCCTTGTTGGAAACCTACTAGGAATAGGATTCCTAGTAGCAATCCTACTTGGGGCGCGCCCTATGAGGACCGACCGGCCTCCCCCTTGCTCCTTTATATACAGGGGCAGGGGGCACCCTAGGACACACAAGTTGACAGTTGTCTTAGCCGTGTGCGGTGGCCCCCTCCGCAGATATCCACCTCGGTCATATCGTTGTAGTGCGTAGGCGAAGCCCTGCATCGGTAACTTCATCATCACCGTCATCACGCCGTCGTGCTGACGAAACTCTCCCTCGACCTCAGCAGGATCTAGAGTTTGTGGGACGTCACCGAGCTGAACGTGTGCAGATCGCGGAGGTGCCGTACCTTCGGTGCTAGGATCGGTCGGATCGTGAAGACGTACGACTACATCAACCGCGTTGTCATAACGCTTCTGCTTTCGGTCTACGAGGGTACGTAGACAATACTCTCCCCTCTCGTTGCTATGCATCTCCTAGATAGATCTTGCGTGATCGTAGGAATTTTTTTTGAAATACTGCGTTCCCCAACATAGCCTCGGTGAGTGCGCCAGACCGGTGCGTGACCCATTCCCGGTATGTGGCTGGGATGGGGCATCCGGCGTTAGATGTTAGGTTTTGGTGCGATGTCTGTTTGATATTAGGCTCGGACATTCGGCACCCCTGCATCAAGGGGATAGGAGTAGTGACAGGTGTCGCCAAGATGGTGGCTTAAGGTTACTGATGTAATGCATTGTAAGGTCCTTGAGAATAATTAATAAAATGGCTGCATGCATCGTCCAGATGCAGAGGTTGGGGCAATGCTTCTTTTCCAAAAAAAATGTAGCCCTCCCACATTGGCAAGTAGTGCATGACGGTTTACATGCCTTGCATTGAACCAATGAACAAAGGAAACCACCTGAAAAAAGAAAGAAAAAAGAACAAAGGAATCTAGAGCCTAACTAGGAGCTGGATCATTCTAAACCAATCGAGAAAACTCCTACATTTACTTTTAGTTATTTCTTTAGCGAGAATTACGCATAAAGTTCCCACAACAATGCGAGAAAAGTTTTCGGCTTTGTTTCTCTATCTTTTCAAAGAGAAAGATAGCCTCACAAAAATTCTCATGTGGGATTGTGAAGCCGTATCTAGTTTTTGTGTTGATGGTGAGAAAGGTGAGAGGCGATTGGTCTAGCGAATTGTGGTCCATTCTACCTGCTCTAACTCCTCTGTCCCATCTCCCAAGATGGGGATGTGTGGTGACAGTCTGCGCCTTGTTGTTTTCATTAGATCATGAAGTCGACGCGGTCGATGATGGCAAGGCACAATGATTGTTCTATTGTCGACTTCGGACCCTAGCCCCTAGGCAATGCTCGTCCATGATAACCTTGGAAGGTTTCATCCTCGATTGGTCAAGCTGAGAAACAACTCCAAGCTCATTGTTAGTTTGGTATTTTTAGCAGTCATCGTTAGTTTGGTATGGAGACAGCTTCCTTTTAGGAAATCTAGGGCCACACACTCACCAATCGGTCGCCTTGGGTCGATGATGGACGTGCAACTGGACTACTCCTAGAGGCTGGTCTGGTCTATCTTTTCAGAGTTCTAGTTTGTAGGGCAACTCCATGGTCTAGCAGCTCTCCATTCTTCACTTTTTACGCTTACCGTGTGTGTTGTGTTGTAATTTGCTTTCAACATCCATGTATCTTGTAATTCCTGGCCGGTTGATGGCTTTGTTAATTCAAAGCCGGACTTTTCTTGAGACTTCATTCTAAAAAAAATGTTTTCATACCGATTATATTTTATTTTTGCAAAAAATATCTAGATCTAATATAAAAGTTCATCGAAAGTATAAAATACCTTAAACATAATACAAATTTTTTCAAGATTTCAAGACCACCATGACCACTAGCATTAGGTGATACCTCATGACTCATGAGAATTTTCCAAGGACACGCCTCAAATTTTTCATTTTCCATGATTTAGAAATCCAGTCAAGCAAATAAGCCCTTGTTGAAATGGATGTAGGCACACAAACTGGGAGAACTGTTGTACGTCAGTCCTGATAGATGAACCCATCGTCCGCAGCTAGCCGCGCGAGCGCCTCCGGCGCGAGGCACACCTCCAGCCCCATGCTCCCACCGCCCCCGCGGCCCTCGTACACCGTCACCCTCCCGTCCACCTTGTTCGCACCACCGCTCCGCACGGCCACCGGCGGTCCGCACCCGAAGTCGTTCCCGTACGCGTCGAACCGCGGCGAGTTCCCGGTCACCACCATCGCAGGGTTCCAGAACCCCGCCTGGTACGCGAACCTCGGGTCCTGGTGCCACGAAGTTAGCGACCCCACCAGCGCTGCCTCGTCGAGCGACGCGATGGCGCTGTTCAGCAGCCGAGCCGTCCACCCCAGTCCCCTGTCCAGGATCTCGCCGGCCGTGGACCTCGCCGTGGCGCGCACCACGGCGTTCCCTGCGTACGTTTGTGGTACGCGCTTGACACGGCCGCGGCACCCGACGAGCACGGTGTACGTCGTCTCTTCCACCGGTGACAGGCGCCGGGCGCGAGACACTGAGCGCCAGACGTGAGCGAGCAGGGACTGGAGGGACGAGAGGGTGGCTGTGGAGGTCGCCGAGCCGACGCCGGCCCTGTCCACCTCGGCGTTCGCTCTGGCCTTCAGCTTCTTGATGCTCTCCGCGGAGAAATGGAAGAAGCACTCCTCCACGGGCGGGCAATCGAACCGCCGGATCATATGCTCCAGCTTGGCGAACGGCAGAGGGACCGGTACAGGGCAGGCATCGGGGAACCAGCGCTCGAGCACCGGTGGCGGCGTGAACATCTCGGCGTCGGCGCCGCCACTCCGGTTCATCTCGGACCAGGTGTTGAAGAGGTGCCAGAAGGCAGTCCCATCGGCAACGGCGTGGCTGAGCGACATGGCGACAAAGACGCCGTCGGCAAGCTCGGTGACCTGCCCGGCAAGGACGGGGCGCGATCCGGCCACGGCATCCGCGCCGACCAGCCCGTCGAGTGGGAAAAAAGACCAGACCACACGGGGGATGTACAGCGACGCCGCGACATCGGCCACCGTGACGCCGGGCGCCACCGCGTGGACGAACTCTGCGCCCTCGCTGGTGCAGCGCAGAGAGACGGTGACGCCGCCGTCCTCCAGCTGCTCCTCGGCTGCGAGGCGGCCGGCGAAGGGGTAGAAGCGTCCCAGAGCGCGGGCGAAGGACGACGCAAGGCGGCCGACGAGGCGCTCGCCGCCGTCTCCGGCAGGGGCCTTAGGCAGGAGGATGCCCTTCTGGATGTAGTCCACGGTCAGCATCTGGAGGTCCCACGGCGCAAGGTGCACCATCTCGGCCGCATGCTCCGCTGAGCAGGTCGCCACGCCGCCCGAAGACGGGCGCACCATGCGGCGGGAGACGACGCGGACCGGGGCAGAATCCTCCGTCGCCATGCTTAACTATTCTGCGATCCGGAGCGCGCACCTCAATTCTCTAGCATACTTGCTCGCGCTGACCTTTGGAAATGTAACCTGGAGTCTCTCGGAGAACGATGGGGTCGCAACGTGATGGGCAGAGGATTGTAGAAGTGGGTGTACCTTTTTTTTATTCAAAAGAATTCTCCTTTTTGGATGATTTTGGACCCTTAGATATTTATTTTCTATATGTTGGTTGTTTGATTCACGAGATTAGAATCCGTAAGAATTTTTTCTTTGAATGCATTTGTACTATGTCTTGAAGGAAAATTCCAATCCACGGAAATCTTTTGGTAGAATTCGTTTCCTTTTCACGTGCTATCAAACACTCTTTGTCGGTGTTCTCGGATCGGGTACCCAGATTTGCCTGCCTGCGGCCCATGGCGTGGCTATTTCGGCGGCCTCGTACGGCCCAGCTGCAGGACCCCCCCAAGTCAAGACCCTCGCGAGGAGAGTGATGCCAAGACCTTTCGAGGGGCAGCTCTCCGAGCCTACCTCCCGAGAAGCGGAGATTTCTATACAGGTACCCTGCCTCACGAGGGTCTCGGTGACGTAAGCCATGACGACCAAGGCCAGCCGTGTCGGATCACGGGTTCCGGCAAAACCCACAAGGTTCGAACACTGGGGTGCGCGCGGAGATTTCCTCCCAACCGATCTACGCCCTAACTTGCTAAGATCTCGCGGATGAACTCGACGAACTCACAACACAAAGACACAAGATTTATACTGATTCGGGCCACCGTTGTGGTGTAATATCCTACTCCAGTGTGGTGGTGGTGGATTGCCTCTTGGGCTGATAATGAACAGTAAAGGGGAAGAACAGCCTCCTCAGGTTGAGGTGTTCTTTTGCTCAACGAGCTTGTGGATGTGAGGATGGGTGGTGGAATCGATCCCCTACTGTGTCGGCTAGTTCTACTTATACAGGCCCTGGTCCTCTTCCCAAATATTGAGCGGGAGGGAGCCAACAACGGCCAATTTGAAAGGGGACAGCTAGTACAGCTTATCCTGACAAAAGCGGTCTTCGCTTACGAAAGGCTCTGGTGGTGACGCCGTCTTGGGCTCCACGGCGACCTCCGTCCTGCCGTCCTGCTGGTCTTGGTCTCGTTGCACTGATATGAAAACCTTTGCTTGATGCCTCGGTACTCCGTGCCTGCGCTTGCCTCCTTAGCACCAAAGAGGAAACAAGGACGCTGTGCGCGCTGGCGCCAGCCTGACGCCCGCCTGATCTTGATCGTTATGGCTCACGTCACGATAGCCTGGCGAGGTTTGCCCTGCCTTGATTTCTCAGCTCCTCGCGAGGCAGCCTAGTGAGGCCGCTCCCGAGGAGGTCTTGTGTCGTCCGCCTCGCGAGGCTTGGCACCTCGCGAGGGTCTTGAATGCCTCGTTGATGAAGATGGGTCGTACAGGCCTGCTAGCATAGCCACGCCGTGGGCCGCAGGCAGGCAAGTCTGGGGACCCCCGTTCCCAGAACGCCGACAGTAGCCCCCGGGCCCAAGGCGCGCTCGGGCTTGGCTTCGGGGCGAAGCCAAAGGTCAAGCGCGGAGCGCCGCGGGCCCCAAAAGCCTGCGGCCTTGGTCGACGCGCGGCGGTTGATTGGACGTGGGCGTCTCCGCTTCCCCACGCTGCCTCGGCAACTGCTCGACTTGACAAGTCCCTGCGACATGCAAGGAAAACCATCATTACCTGTGATCGTAGGGGGCGCCGGTTGGCCTTCTTCCGCTATAAATGGGAGGGGGGCAGAGCCCCCATCCCCCATCTCTTCACGGTTCGCCTGCTTCCTCCTCCTTGCTCCTCTCTTTAGCAGCAATGGCGCCGTCGAAGAGGTTCTCTGCCGTGGAGAAGGGCAAGGCCCCTCGGGAGGGGCCCGGCTCCCCGGCGCCCAAGCGCGGACGTGGCCGTCCCCGCAAGCACGCCGTGACCCCCGCCGTGGCCCCCGGCTCCCGGGGTGGCGCCGCTGCGCGGGGCAGGAGTCGCTCTGGTCGCGGCAGCCCGGTCAATGAAAGGAGACGCGCCGTGGTTGTGCGGCCTCCCCGGCCGCGGTTCCACGCTTCAGAGGTGCCGCCGGAGTTCGTTGTCTGGTCGGAGGACCCGGCTGGCAGCTGGCTCCAATTTCCTCGCTTCTTTGCCGACGAGCTGCCGGCCTCAGGTCCAGGCGGGCTCTGGCTGCAGGCAAACGGTTGCTGCAGCCGGGCTTCTTAGGTTGCGGTTGAGGTCTCCGTTGCGGGCAACATAGCTCTGGCCCGCGGCTGGCAGACGTTCACCCGCGCGTGCGGCCTAGGCAGGCGGTGCACCCTCCACTTCAAGTTTGACGGCGACGCGCCCCTCTACGTGAGGGTGTTCGGGGAAGACGGTCGCCGCGCCGGATGCTGCCCCGAGGTGAACGACGGCGAGGAGGTGCTCGGCCTTGGCGATGGTCGGGACGAGGAGGAGGGCGGACCCGCCGGCCGCGCCTCGTCCGGCTACGGTGGCTCCTCTCTTGGCGACAGTTCCAGTAGTGGCGGCTACGACCAGCCGCCACGTCGTCGCGCCCGCTTCGAAGGTGGTAGCGGGTCGTCTCGTCGCCGCCCATTCGTGAAGCGCGAGGAGGGGTCCGACTAAGATCGGGACGTCGCCGAGGGCCTGCTCCCGAGGACTGCTGCAGGGGCGAGCACCGCTTTTGTTTTGTTCTTCTTTTCCTACCTTCATCAAAATGAAACCAGTATGGGCCCGGAGGGGTGTGTATCGAACCATGACTTCTTGATCATTATGCTACGCTTGTTGTTTCCGTGCTGTGTTGTTATTTTGTGCTGAGATAACTTAGCTTGGTGCGTTCGGGGCGGCCTCCTCCTTAAGAGGCATTTGTTTCCTCATGCCCGTCTTGACCTAGTGGTCTGTGATTGCTCAGGAACTGCAAAAAATTCGTTAGGAAGCTCGCTAGGAGGCTTATCGTTCACCCAAGCCTTGACCCGACGCTTCATATCGCGGTACCCGAGGGGCACAGATTAGGAGAGACGCGCCAGCTTGCGGGCTCGAACAAGGGTGGCTCGCGAGAAGGCAAAGAGAAAGAAAAACGCTCGCGAGGGCGCCTGCCTAGGCCCCTTCGCGAGGTATGCGAGAGAGAGAGAACACAAGAGAACCAGAGTCGGAAAAGGCGGTAAAAGGCGAAGGAACCAAATCAACAAGGAACACCAGAAGCAACTTCGATTAAGAGAAGGCGAGCCAACTACGGAAAGCAAATGAAAAGCCGCGTCCGGCACCTAATCTAGTCTTCAGTCTTCTCACCAGCGCGGAGCTAAGTGCTGCCACTAGGCGTAGGAGGGAGCCCCCGAGGCCCAAGGGCGGCACTCCTGAGACTCCGGGGCGTGTACAGCCCCACTCATTATTACGTGAGAGTGTCACGGGCGGCGATTCTTCACAGGCACCGGGCCTTCTTGACAGGCACCGGGCCTTCTTGACAGGCACTGGGCCTTGCTTCATGGGTAGAACTTCCGGAGGTGCTGGATGTTCCAGGCGTTCTGGATGGGTACCCCGTCCCGCATCTCCAGGCGCGCGGCGCCAGGCCTGGAGACATGGACGACCCTGAACGGGCCCTCCCACATAGGTGAGAGCTTGTGCAGCCCTTCCTTGGAGAGGACGCGCCTCAGGACGAGGTCGCCCGCCTTTAGCGTCCTGGAGCGGATGTTGCGGCAGTGATATCGCCGCAGCGCCTGCTGGTATCTTGCCCCCCTTAGTGCGGCTTCGCGACGACGTTCCTCCCCCAGCACGAGGTCCATCCCCCGCATGGCGTCCTGCTGCGTTTCATCAAACGCTAGGACCCGTGCGGAGCGATGCTTGACCTCTTGAGGAAGGACCGCTTCGGCTCCGTAGACAAGGAAGAATGGGGTCTCGCCCGTTGGCTTGGTGGCGGTGGTGCGGATGGACCACAACACGGACTGGAGCTCGTCATGCCAGCCCCTGCCGCAGGCCTCGAGCTTCTTCTTGAAGGTCCTGGTCTTGAGGCCCCTCAAGACCTCTGCGTTGGCGCGTTCGGCCTAACCATTGCTCCTAGGGTGCGCCACCGAAGCGTAGCAAATCTGCATTCCAAGGATAGCACAGTAGGTTTTGAAGAGTTTACTAGTGAATTGCGAGCCGTTATCTGTGATGAGGCGGTTGGGGACCCCGAAGCGGCTCACAAGGCCCTTGATGAACTTGACAGCAGAGCCAGCTGGGATGGTGCGGACGGCTACCACTTCTGCCCACTTGGTGAACTTGTCGATGGCGACGTAGAGGTAGCGGTAGCCCCCAGGCGCTCGAGGGAACGGGCCCAAGATGTCCAGCCCTTAAACCGCGAACGGCCACGTGAGTTGGATGGTCTGGAGGCCTTGAGCTGGCTGATGGATCTGCTTGGCGTTGAACTGGCAGGCTTCGCAGGACTTCACCAGCTCGGCCGCGTCGTTGAGCGCCGTGGGCCAGTAGAATCCGCTGCGGAATACCTTGCCGACGAGGGTCCGTGATGATGAGTGGTGCCCGCAGTCCCCGCCGTGTATGTCAATTAGCAACTCCTTCCCCTGATCTCTGGAAATGCAACGCAGTGAAACATCATTTGACCGCTTCCTGTACAACTCATCGTCCCGGATGCAGTATGCCGTGGCTTGTCGGGCCACGCGCTCTGCGTCCTCCTCTTTCTCCGGCAGCGCCCCTTGCATTAGTTATTCCTTGAATTCCTTCGTCCAGCATCCCTCCTGAGGCTCGAGCGCCAAGAGCAGGCGAGCTCCTGAGGTCGGGCCGCAGGCTGGGGCTCCAGTGGCAGGCGGTTGTGGGAGCTCCTCCCGAGGCTGAGCTGTGCTTGAAAGTGGTGGCGTTACTGACGGCTTGAAGAGCCGCTCCTCGAAGACGCCGGGCTCTTGGGGCTGCCGCTTGGACGCCCTCCTAGCGATGTCGTCGGCTTCCTTGTTGGTGCCACGGGGCACATGCTGCAACTCCAGGCCCAGGAACTGCTTTTCCATCTTACGCACTTCTGCGAGATATGCCTCCATGTGCTCATCCTTTGGCTCGTACACTTGGAGAAATTGACGAGGAGCTGTGAGTCGTCCCTAACGGTGAGGCGCTTCACCCCCAGAGCTGTGGCGGCCTTCAAGCCGGCTATGAGGCCTTCATATTTTGCGATGTTGTTGGAGACCTTCTCGCCCTGCTGAAAGCAGAGCTGCACTGCGTAGTAGAGCTTGTCCTGAGTGGGCAAGATGAGTACCGCTCCAGCCCCCGCACCCTGATGCACGAAGGCGCCATCGAAGTACATGACCCAACCATCTGGCGCCTCGCTTCCTGGTGAGGTGGACCGGTCTTCGCCTACTTCGAGCGTCGGGGCGTCCGTCCACTCTGCCACAAAGTCAGCGAGCGCGGCTCCCTTGATGACCTTGGTAGTGCTGAATTCTAACTGGAATGCTTGCAGCTCGATGCTCCACTCGGTGATCCTTCCAGCAGAGTTGGGCTCCTGAGCACCCTCTCCAACGGGTGGCTGAGACGACCTTGATGGGGTGGCCCTGGAAGTAGTGTCGTAGCTTGCACGAGGCCACCAAGAGTGCGAGTAGTAGCTTCTGAGGCATGGGGTATCGCGCCCTTGCGTCCCGCAACACTGTGCTGACAAAATACACCGGGTGCTTGATGAGCGCTGGTGCGCTGCAGAGGCTCATGTCTTGCGAGAGTTGTGACGTCTCCTGAGGTGGTGGGACTCCTGACGCCTGATCGCTTGCGGGAATTTCGGTGACGTCGTCCTGTCGAGCTTGGACTTCTGTTGACGCCACTAAGGCTCTCGCGGCGCCTTCCTGATCTTGCGTTATTTCAGCTGTAGCTTGGCCCAACGCGCCATTGTCTTGGTGCTCCTCCCGAACCGCCACCAGCGCTGCGCTGGCAGAGTACGGGGTAGCGGCAAGGTAGAGCACCAGGGGCTCGAGAGGTCGTGGCGCCACCATTACCGGTGGGCTGGTCAGGTATTTCTTGAGGTCTTGAAAAGCTCGGTCGGCCTCTGGAGTCCACTCGAATGGGCCCTTCTTCTTCATCGGCTTGAAGAAGGGTAGGGCGCGCTCTCCTAGCTTGGAGATGAAGCATCCCAACGCGGTTACCCGACCAGCCAGCTTCTGCATTTCCTTAAGGGTCTGGGGTGGGCTCATGTCCTCAATGGCCTTGATCTTCTCTGGGTTCGCCTCGATCCCTCTGTGGGACACGAGGAAGCCCAGCAGCTTGCCGGAAGGGACACCGAACACACAGTTCTCCGGGTTAAGCCGCAAGTTAACCTGGCGTAGGCTCACGAAGGTCTCCTCCAGGTCTTGAATCAGGGTCCTTGCCTCCCGAGACTTCACCACAATGTCGTCAACGTAGGCCTCCGTGTTTCTCCCGAGCTGCCGCCCCAAGGCGATGTGCATCAGTCGCTGAAAGGTTGCGCCCGCGTTGCGCAGTCCGAAGGGCATGCAGGTGTAGCAGTACACCCCACACGGGGTCAGGAAGGCAGTCTTCTCCACATCTTCTACCACCATCTTGATCTGGTGATACCCTGAGAACGCATCCAGGAAGCACAGCAGGTCGCACTCGGCGGTGGAGTCGATGATCTGATCGATGCGTGGGAGCGGGAACAGATCTTGGGGGCAGGCCTTGTTGAGGTTGGTGAAGTCGACGCACATCCGCTCCTTTCCGCCTTTCTTTGGCACTACGACAGGGTTCGCCAACCATTCGGGGTATCGAACCTCGCGAATGGCACCCGCCGCCTCCAACTTGCGGGTCTCTTGGACGATGAAGGCCTGCTTCTCCGTGGACTGCCGTCTCGCCCGCTGCTTCACAGGGTGCACATTGGGGCATACCCTTAAATGATGCTGAATCACCTCTCTCGGGACTCCCACCAGTTGATTGGGCTCCCATGTGAATATATCCTTGTTTGCGTGCAGGAACTGCACCAATGCTTCCTCTTGGCTTGGGTCGAGGCCGGCGCCTATGGTAAAGGTGGCTCCTGAGGACCCGTCCTCGTTGACCGGCACCTGCTTGGTTTTCGCCTTGTCTTGTGTGAACAACTGCTTCTTCTTGGTCGGTGCGGCTCCCTTGGGCTCGGAGGTGCCCGCGTCGGCAGGCTGTGCTGCCACAGCGGTCTTGAGGGCGAGCTTGAGCACCGCCAGGGCCTCCTTGGCGTTCCCCCTGATAGTGAGGACGCCTTTGCTCCCAGGCATCTTCATGAGGTTGTAGGCCGGATGAGTCGTCGCCATGAACTGGGCCAGAGCTGGGTACCCGAGAATGGCGTTGTACGGGAGGCCGATGCGGGCGATTTCGAAGTCGACCAGCTCAGTGTGGTAGTTGTCACGCGTGCCGAAGGTGATGGGGAGGCGGATCTGCCCCAGGGAGCGGGCGGTGCCGCCACCGACTCCTGAGAAAGGCTTGCTGAGGCTGAGCCGCTCGAGTGGCACATGAGGAAGGCTGAAGGCCTCCACGGAAAGCAAGTTGAGGCCGGCACCACCATTGATGAGGGTCTTGGTGACGGCCACACTGCAGATGGTGGGCGTGCAGAGCACCGGAAGCATGCCTGAGCCGGCGGCGGTGACGGGGTGGTCCTCTGAGCTGAAGGTGAGGTCGGCCTCGGGCGCGGCCCAACCCGACGGAGCCCCCGAGCGCCTGGAAGCGGCTCCAATTTGGCGGAGGAACGGCTTGATGTGGCGATCCGAAGGCGGCGCTTCAAAGCAGCCAAGCAGGGTCGCGACCGCGTGGTGCGCCGGTGCCGCCTAGCGCGCAGTGAAGAGGTCGCGGAGTTCCTCCCAGGATGCCACCATGGATCCAGGGAGGTTGAGCAGCCAGGTGCGTGGCTCACCGGCGAGGGCCATGGGGAGCCAGTTGGCCATGACCTTGTCGTCGCCCCCGGCCTCAAGGACGGCCTCCTCGTACGCCAGCAGGAAAGCTGACGGGTCCGCCGCGCCGTCGTAGTGCGGCGGCATCTCCGGCTTGAACTTGGGCGTCCAACGCACCTGCCGCAGGGCGGGGTCCAGGGCTCGGAGCCCCTGGCCCCGCTGTCGGTGCCGGCCGTCGGAGTCGGTAGCGGGGCACCCGCCATGGGGGCGAAGTGCGGTGGCAGCGGAGCGTAGGTTGGGGGAGAGGAGCTACGGCGCACCCCTACCTGGCGCGCCAAATGTCGGATCACGGGTTCCAGCAAAACCCACAAGGTTCGAACACTTGGGTGCGCGCGGAGATTTCCTCCCTACCGATCTACGCCCTAGCTCGCTAAGATCTCGCGGATGAACTTGACGAACTCACAACGCAAAGACACAAGATTTATACTGGTTCGGGCCGCCGTTGTGGTGTAATACCCTACTCCATTGTGGTGGTGGTGGATTGCCTCTTGGGCTGGTGATGAACAGTACAAGGGGAAGAACAACCTCCTGAGGTTGAGGTGTTCTTGTGCTCAACGAGCTTGTGCATGTGAGGATGGGTGGTGGAATCGATCCCCTACCGTGTCGGCCAGTTCTACTTATATAGGCCCTGGCCCTCTTCCCAAATATTGAGCGGGAGGGAGCCAACAACGGCCAATTTGAAAGGGGACAACTAGTACAGCTTATCCTGACAAAAGCGGTCTTCGCCTGCGAAAGGCTCTGGTAGTGACGCCGTCTTGGGCTCCACGGTGACCTCCGTCCTGCCGTCTTGCTGGTCTTGGTCTCGTTGCACTGATATGGAAACCTTTGCTTGATGCCTCGGTACTCCGCGCCTGCGCTTGCCTCCTTAGCACCAAAAAGGAAACAAGGACGCTGTGCGCGCTGGCGCCCGCCTGATCTTGATCGTCATGGCTCACGTCACGAGAGCCTCGCGAGGTTTGCCCTGCCTTGATTTCTCCACTCCTCGCGAGGCAGCCTAGTGAGGCCGCTCCCGAGGAGGTCTTGTGTCGTCCGCCTCGCGAGGCTTGGACCCTCGCGAGGGTCTTGAATGCCTCGTTGATGAAGATGGGCCGTACAGGCCTGTTAGCACAGCCACGCCGTGGGCCGCAGGCAGGCAAGTCTGGGGACCCCCGTTCCCAGAACGCCGACAAGGCGGGTGCCAGTGGGTGCAGAGGAGGACAGTTCCCTCTTTGGTGCTAAGGAGGCAAGGACGAATGCGGGTTCCCAAGGAATACCCCAAAGGTTTTCATTCCGGTTCAACGGGACCAAGACCACGCTCGGCAGGGCGGATGTCATCGTCGAGCCCACCTCTGCGTCACGACCGAAAGCTTTGCAAGCGAAGACCACCTTTCGTCAGGATAGGGCGTACCTCTTGTCCCCTTTCGAATTGGCTGTTGTGGGATCCCTTCCCGCCTAAGTTATGAGGGAAGATAACCAAGTCCACGATAAATATAGGCTAGTCTCCACCGTAGAGGAGGATTGCGGCCAGGCCGGATAGATTCCACCTTCACCACCCGAGCCCTCGCGTGGCTGCTCATCCACTGTACTAGTTCATCCTCAGCCTCCTCGTGATGCCAATCCACCACAAAGCAGGGTAGGGTTTTACACCGCAAGGTGGCCCGAACCTGGGTAAAGTGTTGTGTTCATCTTCTTCCTTGCTCACACGAACTCGACGAGGCTAGGCCGTGGGGTGGCGAGCTTGAGGCTTGAGATGGTTGAGATCTTTGCACACGCCCCTGAGTTCAAACCTTCTTGGGTCTGCGGAGCCCTGAATCCGACACT
This sequence comes from Triticum aestivum, assembly GCF_018294505.1. Lineage (NCBI taxonomy): Eukaryota > Viridiplantae > Streptophyta > Magnoliopsida > Poales > Poaceae > Triticum > Triticum aestivum. Next base: position 405,157,018 of record NC_057814.1, on the reverse strand, counting down.
CTTCCATATGTCTTTGTGATCATATAGGACTGAGAACAACATGACACCACAATCATGTTTTTTTCTTCCTATTTTCTGCCTTTTGAGAATTCTGCATTTCTCAATAATAATAATAATAATAATAACAATAATAATAATAAAGTCCCATGAGAATCATGTGTCGTGGGGAAGATTTTTCTAGAGCACAACGCACGTGGATGGTCTAGGTACGGGATTTGACATGGGGGATTTCACTCAAATTCGGGTTATGTGTGCCAGAGGTAATACCCTACTCTTACAAGCCTCATGTGAGGAGTTTGGATACAATGGTATGTTGTTGATCTTCTCAAATCCCGTTGATCGTGTCTAGATTCTCACATAGCCTCACCTTATATAAGAGTGATGTGGTTGGGATACAATGACATGAGTAGGCCATGTAGTAGTAACGGTCCAACAATGACGTTGTTACCCCTTAGCGTTACTAAGTTTGTGTGTGGCGGGGGAGGGGGGTGTCGGTGTCAAAACTGATGGATCTTGGGTAGGGGGGCCCAAGCTGGGGATCTTGGATCAATGGAGAATGATACGTCTCCGTCGTATCTACTTTCCAAACACTTTTGCCCTTGTTTTGGACTCTAACTTGCATGATTTGAATGGAACTAACCCGGACTAATGCTGTTTTCAGCAGAATTGCCATGGTGTTATTTATGTGCAGAAACAAAAGTTCTCGGAATGACCTGAAACTTCACGGAGATTATTTTTGGAAATAATAAAAAATACTAGCAAAAGAATCAAGGCCAGGGGGCCCACACCCTTTCCACGAGGGTGGGGGGCGCGCCCCCTGCCTTGTGGGCCCCCTGGAGCTCCACGGACCTCAACTCCAACTCCATATATTCGTGTCCGGGGAGAAAAAAATCAGAGAGAAAGATTCATCGCGTTTTATGATACGGAGCCGCCGCCAAGCCCTAAACTCTCTCGGGAGGGCTGATCTGGAGTCCGTTCGGGGCTCCGGAGAGGGGAATCCGTGGCCATCGTCATCATCAACCATCCTCCATCACCAATTTCATGATGCTCACCGCCGTGCGTGAGTAATTCCATTGTAGGTTTGCTGTACGGTGATGGGTTGGATGAGATTTATCATGTAATCAAGTTAGTTTTGTTAGGGTTTGATCCCTAGTATCCACTATGTTCTGAGATTGATGTTGCTATGACTTTGCTATGCTTAATGCTTGTCACTAGGGCCCGAGTGCCATGATTTCAGATCTGAACCTATTATGTTTTCATGAATATATGTGAGTTCTTGATCCTATCTTGCAAGTCTATAGTCACCTACTATGTGTTATGATCCGGCAACCCTGAAGTGACAATAATCAGGACCACTCCCGGTGATGACCGTAGTTTGAGGAGTTCATGTATTCACTATGTGTTAATGCTTTGGTCCGGTACTCTATTAAAAGGAGGCCTTAATATCCCTTAGTTTCCATTAGGACCCCGCTGCCACGGGAGGGTAGGACAACAGATGTCATGCAAGTTCTTTTCCATAAGCACGTATGACTATATTCGGAATACATGCCTACATTACATTGATGAGTTGGAGCTAGTTCTGTGTCACCCTATGTTATGATTGTTACATGATGAACCGCATCCGGCATAATTCTCCATCACCGATCCAATGCCTACGAGCTTTTCACATATTGTTCTCTGCTTATTTACTTTTCCGTTGCTACTGTTACAATCACTACAAAACCCAAAAATATTACTTTTGCTACCGTTACCGTTACTTCCATACTACTTTGCTACTAAATACTTTGCTGCAGATATTAAGTTATCCAGGTGTGGCTGAATTGACAACTCAGTTGCTAATACTTGAGAATATTCTTTGGCTCCCCTTGTGTCGAATCAATAAATTTGGGTTGAATACTCTACCCTCGAAAACTGTTGCGATCCCCTAAACTTGTGGGTTATCAAGACTGTTTTCTGGCGCCGTTGCCGGGGAGCATAGCTCTATTCTTTGAGTCACTTGGGATTTATATCTGCTGGTCACTATGAAGAACTTGAAAGACGCAAAAACAAAAAATTATCCCTCAACTACGAGGGGAGGTAAGGAACTGCCATCTAGCTCCGCACTTGATTCACCTTATGTTTTGAGTAAGCTTGCGACACCTAAACCTGCTTCTGCTATTAATTCTGATATGTCGCATGTTATTGATGATGCCTCTTCTGCTATGCATGATACTTATGATGAAACTACTTCTATGCTTGATACTACTGTGCCACTTGGTGAATTTCTTGATGAACAACTTGCTAGGGCTAGAGAGAATGAAATTATTGAAACTGATAATATTGATGAAAGTGATGATGAAGACTCTCCCCCTAAATATGAATTGCCTGTTGTGCCTGAGGGCTATGTTATGGATGAAGAAACTGCTAGAGACTTTCTTGCTTGCAATGATAGAAGTGATCTTAAGAAATTATTGGCTAAGCTGAAACAAAAATCTCTGAATGTTAGAATGAAATATGATCCTGCTTATGCTACTTCACCTATCTTTGTTACTGATAAGGATTATGAATTCTCTGTCGATCCTGATATAATTACTTTGGTTGAATATGATCCTTTCTATGGCTATGAATTTGAAACTGTTGTGGCACATCTTACTGAATTAAATGATATAGCCACCCTGTTCACTAATGATGAGAAAACTCGCTATTACTATATCCTTAAAATATTTCCGTTCTCATTAAAGGGTGATGCTAAGATATGGTTTAATTCTCTTGATCCTCGTTGTGTGCGTAGTCCCCAGGATATGATTTATTACTTCTCTGCTAAATATTTCCCCGCTCATAAAAAACAAGCTGCTTTAAGGGATATATATAATTTTGTGCAAATTGAAGAAGAGAGTCTCCCACATGCTTGGGGGAGGCTTCTCCAATTACTTAATGCTTTGCCCGATCATCCTCTTAAGAAAAATGAAATACTTGATATCTTTTATAATTGACTAACCGATGCTTCCAGAGACCACCTGGATAGTTGTGCTGGTTCTGTTTTCAGGGAAAGAACACCAAATGAAGCTGAAATTTTATTGAATAATATGTTGACTAATGAAAATAATTGGACGCTTCCTGAGCCAACTCCTAAGCCAACTACGAAGAAAAGGGGTGTTCTATTTCTCAGTCCTGAAGATATGCAAGAGACAAAGAAATCTATGAAAGAAAAAGGTATAGAAGCTGAAGATGTTAAGAATTTACCTCCTATTGAAGAAATATATGGTCTTAATTCATCACCTATTGAAGAAGTACACAGTCTTGATAACCCGACACAGGTAGTAAAGGTAAATTCTCTCTATAGATATGATAAAGCTGAAATCCCTCCTACTAAATTTGCTAGCCAATGCTTAGATGAGTTTGATGATTTTATTGTCAAACAAGAAAATTTCAATGCTTATTTTGGTAGAGAATTAAAACGAAATGCTTATATGATTGAACACTTGAGTGATTATATGTCTAGAGTTAAAGGTGAACTTAAACTCATCAGTAAACATGCTTCTATGGTTACCACTCAAGTAGAACAAGTACTTAAAGCTAAGAATGATTTGCTCAATGAATTGAATAGTAAGAATAATAATTTTGCTATTAGAGTGGCTACTAGAACTGGTAAAATGACTCAGGAACCTTTGTATCCTGAAGGCCACCCTAAGAGAGTTGAGCAGGATTCTCAGAGAAATAATTTAGATGCACCTAGTCCTTCTAAAAAGAAGAAAAAGAAAACTGATAGGACTTTGCATGCTTCTAGTGAACCTGTTGTTGACACACCTGAGAATCCCAATGATATTTCTATTTCTGATGCTGAAACACAATCTGGTAATGAACATGAACCTAGTGATAATGTTAATGATGATGTTCATGTTGATGCTCAACCTAGCAATGATAATGAAGTAGAAATTGAACCTGCTGTTGATCTTGATAACCCACGATCAAAGAATCAACGTTATGATAAGAGAGACTTTGTTGCTAGGAAGCACGGTAAAGAAAGGGAGCCATGGGTTCAGAAACCCATGCCTTTTCCTCCCAAACCATCCAAGAAAAAGGATGATGAGGATTTTGAGCGCTTTGCTGAAATGATTAGACCTATCTTTTTGCGTATGCGTTTAACTGATATGCTCAAAATGAATCCTTATGCTAAGTACATGAAAGAAATTGTACTAATAAAAGAAAGATACCGGAAGCTGGAATTTCCACCATGCTTGCTAATTACACTTTTAAGGGTGGAATACCAAAGAAGTTAGGAGATCGAGGAGTACCTACTATACCATGCTCCATTAAAAGAAACTATGTTAAAACTGCTTTATGTGATCTTGGAGCCGGTGTTAGTGTTATGCCTCTCTCTTTATATCGTAGACTTGATTTGAATAAGTTGACACCTACTGAAATATCTTTGCAAATGGCTGATAAATCAACTGCTATACCTGTCGGTATTTGTGAAGATGTGCCTGTTGTGGTTGCAAACGTTACTATTTTAATGGACTTTGTTATTCTTGAATTCCCGAGGACGATAGTATGTCTATTATTCTTGGAAGACCCTTTTTGAATACTGCAGGGGCTGTTATTGATTGCAATAAAGGCAATGCCACTTTTCATGTTAATGGTAATGAGCATACGGTACACTTTCCGAGGAAACAACCTCAAGTCCACAGTATCAACTCTATTGGAAAAATTCCATCGATTATTTTTGGAGGTTTTGAATTTCCTCTTCCTACTGTCAAGAAGAAATATGATATTCTTATTATTGGGGACGGGCATATCCCCGTTGAGGTAACATAGTGTTATTCGAAATTTCTCAGGTTCCATGTTATTCGGAATGAGTTTCCTAACAAGACTTGATCAACCTTGTTAGTGGATTCCTTTTGACGAGCATGCGATGGATGAAGTTAGAATGCACAACCTTCTGTACCCTCTTTTTACTTTCTGTTATTTAGTTGAAATAAAGTAAAATAGTATTTTCTGTCTGTTTACTGAATTATCTGTGCAATAAAAAATGCCCCGAAAATAAAAGTTCTCCAAATGCCCCGAAATTAAAATATGATTTTTTCTAGAATATTTGAGAATATTTGGCACTGAGAACATAGCAGGGGGAGCTGGCACCTGGCCACGAGGGTCCAGGGCGCGCCCACCCCCTGGGCGTCCCCACCCCCCTGGGCGCCCCCCTGCCTCATGGGCCCACGGTGGCTCCCCTCCACTTATTCCTGCACCCACACACTTCTTCTTCCTCCCAAAAAAATTACCAACCAGCTCAAGCACGAGTTCTAGCTCATTTTGCTGCGATTTTTGATCTCCTTGCTCAAAGCACCTCTCACAAAACTGCTTTGGGGGATTGTTCCTTGGTATGTGTCTCCTCCAATGGTCCAATTAGTTTTTGTTCTAGTGCTTTATTCATTGCAAATTTTTGCTGCCTAGGTGACCATGTTCTTGAGCTTGCATGCCAAATTTATATGGTTCCAAGTAGTTCTAATGCATGATATAGGCTCTAGGCACTTGTAGGAGTAGTTGCTATCAATTTTGTTGAACTTGGTTCACTTTTATTTGAAGTTACTAAAAATTTCAGAAATTTTTCAGAGGAAGAAATATGTTTAGGAAAATGTACCAAGGTGGTCCTTCAAGGAAGCAAGGACCCGGGCTTGCAATGCGCGATGCTGATGATGAATGACCAAGGGACGCTCCAGTGCGGGCTTGTGAATGGCCTTCAGAGGACTTCATGGATCAAGCAGGAATCATGGAAGAATTTAACGCATATGTGCGTAAGGCTGATCTTGTGAGCTTCGAGGCAGATAAGTGCCGTCAGTACCACTATCTCACTAGTTCCTTTGTGAGGAGGTTTGAATTTTAATCTTCACGCAATTCTCAAACTGTCCTGTTTGATCTTTATGAAAATTCTTATACTATGGACTTAGAGGATTTTACCACTGCTTGCAAACTTCCACAATGGGGTAGTACTAGTGAACCTCGCAAATCTGAATTTAGAGATTTTCTTGCTAGTATAACTGTGGGGGAATCTAGAGACATAGCACAAGCTACCATAGGAAGCATTCATTTTCCTGCTATACATTATTTTGCTCTCTTCATAGGTAGGTGCATAAATGGTAAGGATGAAGCATGTCACATGTGTGTCCCTGACCTCAGTGTTCTCAGGAGTGCTGTGTTAGGGGATAAACATTATAATTTGGGAGCCATTGTTGCACGTAGGTTGCATAATAATATATTTAATGGAGATTTCTTTGGTGGAATTTATGCAACCCGTTTAGCTAATTTTCTTGGTGTAACTATACGTGAGGATGATATTGAGTTGCCTCCTGCTTACTTAGATTATGAGGCTATGGTTCATCATCGTTTTGTTGAGAGGAACGATCAGTCCCTCCAGTACCGACTAATCTTTGATAGACGACGCACCTATCACGTCGCTCTCCATGCTTCTACTTTCTTTGACTTTCAGGCAAAGGGGAGATATTTCATAACCAGAGAGGAGGCGACCGAGTACGAGAGGAGGGCTGAGATAGCTCGCCTCCAAGCTGCAGCCCACAATGCAATGACTGCTGCATCACTTTATGACCCCAGCTACAGCTTTGGATATCCGCCAGGCCAGCCGTGGCCATAGACCAACTTAGGCCAAAAGCCTAAGCTTGGGGGAGTACGTATTTCTCGCCGACATTACATTCATGTTCACACACTCATTGCTAGATGTCGGTGCTCATACTTTTTCACTGTAATATCCATGCTAGTTTATTTTTCTGCTTTCTTCTTGTGTGTTTGAAAAACCTTAAGAAAACCAAAAAAAATAGTTGTAGCTTTCAGCTAGTTTACTTTCTTGCTGTAGTAGTAATTAAAAAGAAAAACCCAAAAATATTTCCTGTTCTTCTTTTGCTTGTTGGGAACTTTCCCGTGTAAATAGTTTTTATTTCTTTTCTTTTCTTTGGGGGTCGATAGGAGAAGACCATAATGAAAATGTTGAAGTGGCTCTTATATGCATTATTGTTGATTTAATCAAGAGCCCATATTGCCTTGTCTTCTCCTGTTTATTGAATGCTTGCAGATTCCAGCTTAGTCCAATGCATGTGCACTATTATTATTATTATTATTCACATCATTCGGTCGTGCAAGTGAAAGGCAATAATGACGATATATGATGGACTGATTGAGATGAGAGAAGCTGGTATGAACTCGACCTCTCTTGTTTTTGTAAATATGATTAGTTCATCGTTCCTGATTCAGCCTATTATGAATAAACATGTTTGCAATGACAATTAGAGATTATAGTTGCTTATGCCATGCTTAATTAGCTAGGAGTTTATAATGGTTTACCTTGCGTGCCAACATGCTATTAAAATGGTTGTGATGTGGTATGATGGGGTGGTATCCTCCTTTGAATGATTCAAGTGACTTGACTTGGCACATGTTCACACATGTAGTTGACACAAATCAACATAGCCTTCATGATATTTATGTTCATGGTGGATTATATCCTACTCATGCTTGCACTCAATGTTCATTAATTTTAATGCATGTTCATGACTGTTGTCGCTCTCTAGTTGGTCGCTTCCCAGTCTTTTTCTATCCTTCACTTGTACTAAGCGGGAATACTGCTTGTGCATCCACTTCCTTAAACCCCAAAGTTATGCCATATGAGTCCACTATACCTTCCTATATGCGGTATCTACCTGCCGTTCCAAGTAAATTTGTATGTGCCAAACTCTGAACCTTCAAATGAAATTCTGTTTTGTATGCTCGAATAGCTCATGTATCAACTAGGGTTGTCCGTATCTTCCATGCTAGGCGGGTTATTCTCAAGAGGAGTGGACTTCGCTCCTCACTCACGAGAAAATGGCTGGTCACCGGGATGCCCAGTCCCATGCTTTATGCAAATCAAATCAAAATAATTGCAAACAAAACCCCCCCGACTGTTGTTAGTTGGAGGCACTCGTTGTTTCGAGCAAGCCATGGATTGATGCTTGTTGGTGGAGGGGGAGTATAAACTTTACCATTCTGTTTGGGAACCGCCTATAATGTGTGTAGCATGGAAGATATCGCCATCTCTTGGTTGTTATGTTGACAATGAAAGTATGCCGCTCAAAATATTATTCCTCTCTATTTCAAAATCGAGCTCTGGCACCTCTACAAATCCCTGCTTCCCTCTGTGAAGGGACTATCTATTTACTTTTATGTTGAGTCATCACCCTCTTATTAAAAAGCACAAGCTGGAGAGCACCGCTGTCATTTGCATCCATTACTGTTAATTTATATTGGGTATGACTATGACTGGATCTCTTTTACCATGAATTACAATGTTTAGTCAGTCCTTGGTCTTTAAAGGTGCTCTGCATTTATGTTTTGCGGTCTCAGAAAGGGCTAGTGAGATACCATCTTGTTATATCATATCATGATTGTTTTGAGAAAGTGTTGTCATCCGAGATTTATTATTATTGCTCGCTAGTTGATTATGCCATTGATATGAGCAAACATGAGACCTAAGTGTTATTGTGAATATGGTTAGTCATAATCTTTGCTGAAAACTTGAATGCTGGCTTTACATATTTACAACAACAAGAGCAAACAGAGTTTGTAAAAGTTTTTCTTTATCACTTTCAGTTTATCAACTGAATTGCTTGAGGACAAGCAAAGGTTTAAGCTTGGGGGAGTTGATACGTCTCTGTCGTATCTACTTTTCCAAACACTTTTGCCCTTGTTTTGGACTCTAACTTGCATGATTTGAATGGAACTAACCCGGACTGACGCTGTTTTCAGCAGAATTGCCATGGTGTTATTTATGTGCAGAAACAAAAGTTCTCGGAATGACCTGAAACTTCACGGAGATTATTTTCGGAAATAATAAAAAATACTGGCGAAAGAATCAAGGCCACGGGGCCCACACCCTTTCCACGAGGGTGGGGGGCGCGCCCCCTGCCTCGTGGGCCCCCTGGTGCTCCACCGACCTCAACTACAACTCCATATATTCGTGTTCAGGGAGAGAAAAATCAAAGAGAAAGATTCATCGCGTTTTACGATACGGAGCCGCCGCCAAGCCCTAAACTCTCTCGGGAGGGCTGATCTGGAGTCCGTTCGGGGCTCCGGAGAGGGGAATCCGTCGCCATCGTCATCATCAACCATCCTCCATCACCAATTTCATGATGCTCACCACCGTGCATGAGTAATTCCATCATAGGCTTGCTGGACGGTGATGGGTTGGATGAGATTTATCATGTAATCAAGTTAGTTTTGTTAGGGTTTGATCCCTAGTATCCACTATGTTCTGAGATTGATGTTGCTATGACTTTGCTACGCTTAATGCTTGTCACTAGGGCCCGAGTGCCATGATTTCAGATCTGAACCTATTATGTTTTCATGAATATATGTGAGTTCTTGATCCTATCTTGCAAGTCTATAGTCACCTACTATGTGTTATGATCCGGCAACCCCGAAGTGACAATAATCGGGACCACTCTCGGTGATGACCATAGTTTGAGGAGTTCATGTATTCACTATGTGTTAATGCTTTGGTCTGGTACTCTATTAAAAGGAGGCCTTAATATCCCTTAGTTTCCATTAGGACCCCGCTGCCACGGGAGGGTAGGACAACAGATGTCATGCAAGTTCTTTTCCATAAGCACGTATGACTATATTCGGAATACATGCCTACATTACATTGATGAATTGGAGCTAGTTCTGTGTCACCCTATGTTATGATTGTGACATGATGAACCGCATCCGGCATAATTCTCCATCACCGATCCAATGCCTACGAGCTTTTCATATATTGTTCTCCACTTATTTACTTTTCCGTTGCTACTGTTACAATCACTACAAAACCCAAAAATATTAATTTTGCTACCGTTATCGTTACTTCCATACTACTTTGCTACTAAATACTTTGCTGCAGATATTAAGTTATCCAGGTTTGGCTGAATTGACAACTGAGTTGCTAATACTTGAGAATATTATTTGGCTCCCCTTGTGTCGAATCAATAAATTTGGGTTGAATACTCTACCCTCGAAAACTATTGCGATCCCCTATACTTGTGGGTTATCAGGGAACAGGAGACGATGTTTACCCAGGTTCGGGCCCTTTCGAAGAGGTAAAACCCTATGTCCTTCGTGATTATATTGAAGTGTATAAGATGACTATAGAGTCGATCTACCACGAGATCATATGAATTAAACCCTAGGTGAGTAGGATGATAGTTGTTCTCCTAACCTCCATGGACTAAACCCTCTAATTTATATAGACACCAGGGGTACTAGGGTTACATACGGTCGGCTATGATGGAGGAATAAACATATTGATTCTCTCGTCTTGTCCTGGAGGACTCGCCAAGGCTCCGAAGGTTTCTTGTCTGGATACAGAGTCACCTTATAGCTCGGCCTTCAAGTGGTTGTAGAGCAGCCCACCAGTCCAGCCCATCGAAGATAGGCCGGCAACCCGGGGACCCCTTAGTCTAGGACTCCCTCAGTAGCCCCCGAACTAGCTTCCAATGCCGGTGTCCATAATTCTTGGAGTCTTCACGCGTCCAAAGTCTCTGGCTTGCGGGGCGAGTTCTTCCCCCTTTCTGTGTTCGGACCCATCTCCCTTTAACCAAGTTCGGCTATGTGTTATCTGGATCATGTCCGGAGCCCGAATTGTAAATATTACTTAGCCTCGAAGGCCAACCGCCCAAGTGTGAATAGTGACCTTGCCTGACAACTTTTGGCGAAAGGCCACAACCGGTAACAAACATCGAACCGTTGTGAGAACTTGATTCGCGCTTCGAGGCAGATCCCCTATTGGCGCGTTCCACCAATAGGGATCATGCTTCGTTTTTTAAGGGATGTGATCAATGATTCTGATAATCCCTCTCATGCATAACGTCACGATTATATCGGGAAGCAGCGAGGCCTACGGCGTAGTAAAGGGACTCTTGGTGTTATAGCGGCTTATAAAAGGAAAACTACCACCATTTTCTCAGAACGCTTTCCCCCTCTTCTCTCACCCTTGCTTTCTGCCGCCCCGCCGACGGTGATTACCACGCTTGGCTTGACCGGGTCGCTGAGCTGCTTGACACCGCTTGTGGGGACATGGAGCCTTTTTGTCCCCCGCCCGTGTCGCGACCCTCGCCATGGGATCGTGCATGCCCCTGCTGCGTATGTTCGTCCTTCTGGAGAAGACCCGGAGGGCCCCGCAGCGGAGAGGGAGCGAACGGGATCTCCCCTCCGGCCCAGGAGGTGCTCCCCCAGGCTTCAGGCAGGGTAGGTGGCCCTCCGCGGGAGGTGCCACGGCGGGCCACCTCGTGGCCATCGTGACCTGTCGGTGGCAGTGGCGATCGACAAGACGGAAGAACTGGGGGCTGACAGAAGATAGGCCCCCGCCAGCTCGGTCATCAAGTTCGTCAAGGCCTCACGAGGCCCAGGGGTTCCTCGCGAGCCGGCGCAGTGCCTCAACCACACCATTGGCAACAACAAACCCCCGCTACAACCCATATCTTCGAAACATATTGTGCTAACCTTGGAACACAGGTGAATCATGCTTCGATAGCACATTCGCGAAGTGGTGGCCGGACCAAGCGCGTCGGAGCACACGAGGCACGTGAGGGTGCCCCGAACTGAGGTGGAGGCCAGGGGGCTCCAGGGCTCGGGGGACCCGCGAGGCCTAGGAGGCTTGTGAGGGTCTAGGGCCTCCTGAGTCATCACCGCTCGACGCCGGGGGGGCCTAGACCAAAAGACTCAGGGGGAGTCTGGAAGCTTACGACGGGAGCTGGCTAGGCGAGCTACGGCTCGTATGGCGGTTCTTTGCGCCACCCGCTAGCGGCTGCAAGGTCGGCGACCCCGCCTTGAAGCGGGCCCTCCCCGGCGAGGGCGCTTGTGGGTTCTCACCCATGTTGGAGGGCCCTCCCAGGATCGCCCGCGCCCCAGGCTTGCCGATGTGTGCCTAGAGGCGAGGGGCGGGGTCCCCGTCCAGGAGGCAGGGAGCACCCTGCGCCTCTTCAATCTCTACCCGTGGCACTCTCACGTAATAATGAGTGGGGTTGTACATGCCCCAGAGTCTCCCTGTGCGTCGGCCCCCGGCCTCGCGGGGACTCCCACCCACGCCCAAGTGGAATCCCCATGCTCCGCGCTGGCGGACGACACTGTCAAACAACGACTATGCCCACGCCCAAGTGGAGGCCCCATGCTCCGCGCTGTGGGAAGACTAGCATAGGTGCTGGACACGGCTGTTCTTTGCTTTCTCTTGTAACCAATCTGCCACTTTTTGGAATGAAATTTGAAGTTCTTGCTTCTTTATTCGCAATTTAACGGGGTTTTTCTGCATCATTTGTTGTTCCTCGAGTTTTCTCCTAAAAGCAGCAATGGCTGCCTGCTCGCCCGCCTACCAATTGCCCCGTGAGTGGGGGCTGGGCTGGTGCATGTGTCTAAGTCTGCCCAAGCACGGCCGTTCTGCCGCGGGCCTGCGTATATGCACACCTCACCAAGGCCTTGGTACCCGAGTCCTCGCGTGACGCTCTCGGGCGAGCCAGTAGGCGAACCTTGCCCATGATCCTTGACGAGCACCCTTCTCATGGTCCTGTCCGGACATCGCGGCCCATTGTAACGTTAACGAGCTACCCCTACTCAGGAGCCACGGACGCGCAGTAAACAAGGGAAAGGTGGCTTAAGGGAGTATATTGTTGCTTCATACATGCATCACAAGGGGGTCTCTCCCAAAATACTCTTTGATCCCCGTGGGGTCATGTTCAAAACCTTGACAGGAGACAGGAAAAAGACAACCTAGGGAGACATGCGGTCACCATCGCCGCTGTTGTCGTCGCTGCCATCGCCATCGCTGCTGTCACCGTCACCATGGTCGGTCTCGTGCCCCTCGACCTCGGGCTGGCCTTCGCCACCTACGGAAGTGAACTCCGTGATCAGGTCATCCACGTGGTCCTCCACCCAGCCTCCCAAGGCGCCCTGAATCACCGCGAGCACGGGGGCCGTCATGGCCTCAAAGTCGAAGTCGGGGTCGAAGCGAGGAGGTGGCTGAAAACGCGCGAGGACGCGCGCGCAGGAATATTGCGGCTCTTCTCTTTGATGAGCTGGCGCATCTTCTCAGCCCCACCTTCAGGATGCTCCACTACCATGGTGAAGAAGTCGAGGTAGCCGGCGCCATCAACAACAGGCAGGCTGGAGACGCTCTCGTAGCAGATGCTGCTCAGGGCCCGGCTGGCCCTCTGCTCAAGGGCCTGGAACATCTGGGAGTGCGTGTGCTGTAGTCCCCTGGCTCGGTTCGCCTCGTCCGACGCCCACTCCACGAGGGAGGTGACGTCTGCCACCTGCTCGTAGAGACAAGACAACTCCGCTTCAGCTGCGGCCTGGGCGTCCAGTGCGGCTTTCTCATGCCGCTCTGCTTCGGCTAACTTCTTCTTGGGCTCGTCGGCCTCGCCCTTCAGCTCGTCGTGCCGTTTGCAAAAACGGGACTCCTGAAGCTTCAGCCTCGCGCGATAGTCCTGGGAGAGGGCTCGTCGGACTCCCGCGACCCTCTCGTTGGCCTCCTCCTGGGCCCTCGCCTCGCAAGAGGCTAGGGCGGCCTGGATGGTCATCACTTGGTGCTCTATCGTCTCCAGCCGGTCACGCTCCAAGTTCTGCTCCAACGCCACCAGCTCCAACGCCTCCCCTTGGGCGCGGGGTTCCGCCTCGCGGCTCGGCATCCCATTTATAGGGGCGAGCACGGTGACCCCATGCTCTCAGGCTTGCCGCTCTAGGGACGCGATATAAGCCAAGAGCTCCTGCTCGCGCCTCTCGGCGGCCTCGCGCCGCCGGTCCGAGGCCTCGGCCTCCTCAAAGGCGCGGTCGCGGGCCTCTCTTACCGTGGGAGTGGACGCCTCGTCCTTCGCGGGCTTCGTGCTGGAGGTGGCTGAAGTTCACAACCACTTCGAGCCGGCGCCACTCGCGCGCCAAGCTCTGATGTTTGGCCTCAAGGTGGGCGTCGATGTCGCCAAGCTCTGCCTCAAGCCGGTCTAGCGCGTCCCTCGCGCATTGAAGAAAGCCGAGCCGGGCGGCACCCCGACCACGCGTAAGATCCAACGATCGGCCAGGGATCTGCTCCGCGCCTCCGGCCGCGGCAGGGGTCCCAGAAGATCTAGTAGCATTGGATAGGAGCCCGGGGCTGGCCGACTCGGCGCCCACTCTCGTGGCCCGAGGCACGGCTCAGCGCGAGATCGACATCAAACCGCCCTGATGTCGCTTGAACTACGTCGGTATTTCCCAAAGAGGAAGGGATGATGCGGCACAACTACGGTAGGTATTTCCCTCAGTTATGAAACCAAGGTATCAATCCAGTAGGAGAACCAAGCAACACTATGTAAACGGTACCTGCACACAAAGAACAAATACTTGCAACCCGACGCTTATGAGGGGTTGTCAATCCCTCTTACGGGTAATGGCGTAGGAATTTGTCAAGTTGACGGGATAAAATTGTGATAAATTGGATAAATAAATCTTGAACAAACACGAAATAAAAGATGCAAATAAAAAGTGCAGCAAGGTATCTTTGGGTTTTTAGAATAACAGATCTGAAAATAAAGGCAAATAAAAATAGATCTCAAAAGCAAATATGATAAAGAATAGACCGGGGGGGGGGGGGGCTGATGACCCACAAGTATATGGGATCAATTGTAGCCTTTTCGATAAGTAAGAGTGTCGAACCCAACGAGGAGTAGAAGGAAATGACAAGTGGTTTTTAGGAAGGTAATGTCTGCAAGTGCTGAAATTGTAAGTAACAGAGTAGTTTGATAGTAAGATAATTTGTAACAAGCAAGTAACGGTAATGGTAACAAAAGTGCAGCAAGGTACCCAAATCCTTTTGAGGCAAAGGACAGGCCAAAACGGTCTCTTATAATAGGCAAAGTGTTCTTGAGGGTACACGGGAATTTCATCTAGTCACTTTCATCATGTTGGTTTGATTTGTGTTCACTACATTGATAATTTGATATGTGGGTGGACCAGTGCTTATGTGTTGTTCTTAATTGAACAAAGCTCCTACTTATGATTAACCCACTCGCAAGCATCCGCAACTACGAGAAAAGTATTAAGAATAAATTCTAACCATAGCATTAAACTTTTGGATCCAATCGGTCCCTTACGGAATAGCGCATAAACTAAAGTTTAAGCTTCTGTCACTCTCGGAACCCATCATCTAATAACTACTCCACAATGCATTCCCTTAGGCCTAAATATGGTGAAGTGTCATGTAGTCGACGTTCACATGACACCACTAAGGGAATCACAACATACATACTATCAAAATATCGAACACATATCAAGTTTACATGATTACTTGCAACAAGATTTCTCCCCTGACCTCAAGAACAAAAGTGACTACTCACATATAATAATCATTCTCAAGATAATAGGGGTATTAAATAGCATAATGGATCTGAACATATAATCTTCCACCAAATAAACCATATAGTAATCAACTACAAGATGTAATCAACACTACTAGTCACCCACAAGCACCAATCTATAGTTTCGGTACAAAGATTGAACACAAGAGATGAACTAGGGTTTGAGAGGAGATGGTGCTGTTGAAGTTGTTGATGAATTTCCCTCCCCAAGATGGGAGAGTTGTTGGTGATGATGATGACGATGATTTCCCCCTCCAGGAGGGAAGTTCCCCCGACGGAATCGCTCCACCGGAGGGCAAAAGTGCTCCTGCCCAAGTTCCGCCTCGAGACGGCGGCGCTCCATCCCGAAAGTCCTCCCCTTATTTTTTTCTAGGTCAAAATGACTTATATACCAGAGGATGGGCACCGGAGGTGGGCTGGGCTGAGCACAACCCACCAGGGCGCGCCCTGGTGTCTTGTGCTCACCAGGTGGCCCCCTCCTGTAGTTATTTGCTCCAGTATTTCTTATTTATTCCATAAAAATTCCTCGTGAAGTTTCAGCTCATTTGGAGTTGTGCAGAATAGGTAGCCTGATGTAGCCTTTTCAGGTCCAGATTTATAGCTGCCTGAATTCTCCCTCTTCGTGTGAACCTTGCATATTATGAGAGAAAAGGCATTAGAATTACTCCAAAAAGCATTATTATGCATAAAAACATTATAAATAACAGTAGGTAAACATGATGCAAAATGGACATATCAACTCCCCCTAGCTTAGACCTCGCTTATCCTCAAGCGAAAACCGAAATCGAAAAACATGTCCACATGCTTAGAGAGAGAGGTGTCAATAAAAACAAAATACGGACATAGAAGCATCATGTAAATCATTATAACAACAACAAACTATAACATAAAACTTTTATCATAGAACTTTTATCATAGACTTCCCATGAATAAGTAACAATTCATCACAACGTTGAAGTATAAAGCATGAACTCTATTGGAAACCAACAAACTATGTTTTCAGTCAACTTTGCAACTACAATTCATCATCTTTTCAGGAAGGGTCACGTATCGGAGCCTTTAGGCAAGTCCACATACTCAACCATCATATAGTCTTTTATGATTGCTAACACTCACCGCATACACATGAGCAAAACATTTCAACTAGACACATAGAAAGATAGGGGCTTATAATTTCGCCTCCCAACGTATTCGCCTCAAGGGGGATGTCAACAATAATAACTCATGCTATCCATATCCAACTGGATATATGTGCCTAGATCTTTCCTCACCACATGATGCTTGCCAAAAGAGAAAATAAAAAGGAATAGAGAGAAAAACTTGACTCTTGCATGAAAGTAAATACATAGAAGTAAAAGATAGGCCCTTCGCAGAGGGAAGTAGAGGTTGCCATGCGCTTTTTATTTGTATGCTCAATCCCTTAGTGCAAGAGAACGTCACATTATATTGCCCCTTGTGATGACAACCTTTATTATGCAGTCTGTCGCTTTTATTCTTTACCATCACAAGTTCGTACAATGCTCAATTTTCTCTTACACTAAATGATCTCACACTTTTAGAAGAAATTTTTATTGCCTTATTGCACCGATGACAACTTACTTGAAGGATCTTACTCAATCCTCAGGTAGGTATGGTGGACTCTTGAAAATAAGATTTGGGTTTAAGGGTTTTTGGATGCACAAGTAGTATCACTACTTGGTGCGGAATTTTTGGCTAGCAAAGATGTGGGGGGGGGGGGGAAAGCACCACATGTTGAAGGATCTAAGACAATATAACTTCTATGTGATTAAGAACAAACATAAATCATTACGTTGTCTTCCTTGTCCAACGTCAATAATTTTGGCATATAATATTTTGATGGAGGCTCACAATCACAAAAGATCTCCAAGATAGTGTATTTGCATGTGAATCTTCTCTTCCCTTATTAATTCTTTCATGAATTGCATCATTGACCAATGCTATGTTTTTCAATCTACAATAAAATTTTCTACTTATACTTTTCCTTATGTAATGTCATTACTCACCATAAGATTAGCATATGGTCTTTTTCATTTATTTCCTTTCTTTTTATTGAAACATGAAAGTAAAGAAAGCAAAACTAAAACTAAACTTTATTATATATCTCGCACATGATTACAAGGATAGATCACTAAGCAAATTCTCAAAAATAAAGGATCAAACTAAACTTTTATTCACATTAACTATGGATCGAACTAAGATAAGTAAAGGAAAAAGATAGTGGAGGTGATACGATACCCGGGCACGTCCCCCAAGCTTGGCGAAAGCGAAGGGGAGTGCACATACCCGATACTCAATTTTCTTTTGGTGATGAAGAAGGAGGTGGTGGTGGTATAGCTCTCAATATATCCATGAGTGCCTCCTTCAAGCCTTGAATCTCACAAAGGGCTTTATGAAGCAACTCCATGTTTTTCTCCACTTTAGCCATAATATGTTTATTCTCAGGCCCCCAAGAACTTGTTCCTGTATCAATTTCTCTTGGACGAGATATGTCCCAATTGGAAGGTATATGCACACAAGGAGTATTTTCGAACCCATAATTGTGAATCAAATTGTGAAAATTGTTATGACGTAACCTGTGTAAAGGCCTCCTTGGTGGGAGTTATGCTTCAACTTCAAGGTTCTCTTGACTGTTTGATGATCTTATGGCCTGGTGAGGATTAGGACAAGTGGAGATGCCAGCCAATGTGCCCCTCTCGGAGGCCGGAGAGTGAATTCCAGTAGAGCTTTCTTCATCTTCCTCCATGACAACCTCCTCAACTCCTTCTCTCCTTAGCTCCCCATGTGGCACACAAGCATCACCTTCTTCATAGTTGGAGAAGGGAGAATCCATGGTACCTAGCCTGACAAATCCGACAGAAAACAACAAGAAAAGAAAACAGAAGATTTCTCCGCGATACGGAGGTTAATGGGTTCGGGGGGTATATAAAGATTTTTATCTTGGGAAACAAGCAAACGGAAGAAAAACGGAGTCCGGAAGGTACCCCAGGTGGGCACAACCCATCTGGGCGCGCTTGCCAGGCGCGCCCTGATGTCTTGTGCCCACCAAGGTGACCTTCATGGTTGTTTCTTATTTTCCTAATTTTTGTTATATTCCAAAACTGACAAAAAATAATTTTTGCGGATTTTTTGGAGTCCGTATACTTACCGTATCACATACCTCCTCTTTTTCACGATTCTGGAGTGTTCCAGAAGGTTTCTTTTATATGTTCTTCCGGTGTCATAGTTTGGATAATATTGCTTTCAACATTAATGGGCATACCAGAGATATAATGTTTTATTCATTGCCCATTAACAACCTTCGGGTTAGTGCCCTCGGCATTATTTATTTTGATGGCTCCAGATCGATAAACCTCCTCAATAACATAGGGTCCTTCCCATTTGGAGAGGAGTTTGCCTGCAAATAACCTGAAATGAGAGTTGTACAAAAGAACATATTCTCCAACTTTGAACTCACGCTTTTGGATTCTTTTATCATGCCATCTTTTAACTTTTTCTTTAAATAACTTGGGATTTTCATAAGCTTGGGTTCTCCATTCATCTAATGAGCTAATATCAAATAACCTCTTCTCACCGGCAAGTTTGAAATCATAGTTGAGTTCTTTAATTGCCCATTATGCTTTATGTTCTAACTCAACAGGCAAATTACAAGCTTTTTCGTAAACCAATTTATAAGGAGACATACCCATAGGATTTTTATATGATGTTCTATAAGCCCAAAGTGCATCATATGATTTCTTAGACTAATTCTTCCGAGACCTATTGATTGTCTTTTCCAAAATTAATTTTATTTCTCTATTGCTAAGTTCAACTTGACCACTAGACTGAGGATGATAGGGTGATGCAATTCTATGGTTAACATCATACTTAGCAAGAATTTACGGAAAGCACCATGAATAAAGTGTGAACCACCATCAGTCATTAAATATCTAGGGACTCCAAACCTTGGGAAAATAACTTCTTTAAGCATTTTAATAGAGGTGTTGTGATCAGCACTACTAGTTGGAATAGCTTCTACCCACTTAGTAACATAATCAACAACAACCAAAATATGAGTATACCCATTATAGGATGAAAAAGGTCCCATGTAATCAAATCCCCAAAACATCGAATGGTTCAACAACAAGTGCATAATTCATAGGCATTTTTTGACGCTTACCGATATTACCTATTCTTTGACATTAATCACAAGATAAGACGAACTTACGAGCATCCTTGAAGAGAGTAGGCCAATAAAACCCAGATTGTAATACCTTATGAGCAGTTTTGTCTCCCGCATGATGTCCTCCATAAGCTTCGGAGTGACATTTCCATAGGATTTGTCCCTGTTCATGCTCAGGTACTCAACGTCTAATAATACCATCTACTTTTTTATAAAGATGTGGGTCATCCCAGAAGTAATGTTTTAAATCATAGAAGAATTTTTCTTTTGTTGGTATGTGAAACTAGGTGGTACATATTTAGCAACAATGTAATTAGCATAGTCAGCATACCAAGGAGTGTTATGAGAAACATTTATTGCAGCTATGCTCATCAGGAAAACTATCATCAATAGGTAGTGGGTCATCAAGGACATTCTCCAACCTAGACAAGTTATCAGCCACGGGGTTCTCTGCTCCTTTTCTATCAGTGATATGCAAATCAAATTCTTATAGCAAGAGAACCCATCGAATAAGTCTAGGTTTAGCATCTTTATTTTCCATAAGATATTTTATAGCAGCATGATCGGTGTGAACAATAACATTAGAGTCAACAATGTAAGATCTAAATTTATCACAAGCAAACACCACTGCTTGAAATTCTTTTTCAGTAGTAGCATAATAAGTTTTACTAGCCTAATGAATAACATTTAGTTTCTTATCAACTCTTTGTCCTAGAATAGCACCAACAACATAATCACTAGCATCACACATAATTTCAAAAGGCAAGTTCCAATCAGGTGGTTGAACAATAGGTGTAGAAATTAAGGCTTTCTTGAGTGTTTTGAAGGCTTCTAAACAATCATCATCAGAAACAAAAGATATATCCTTTTGCAAAAGATTTGTAAGAGGCCTGGAAATTTTAGAAAAGTCTTTGATAAATGTCGCGGGAAACCACGGCCACCTATGGGATGAGGAGGCCCCTTGCTGGTTCGGCAGGGGGACGTCGCGTTGCACAAAGAGCAGACGAGCGTGTGGCAGCACGACAGAGATCACACGGGCAGTTTTACCCGGGTTCGGGCCACCGCGAGGTGTAAAACTCTACTCCTGCTTTGGTGGATTGATGGTGGAAAGGTGGTGGTGGAGTGTAGTACACTTGCCCGGCAAGGGTTGCCTCAGGGCGATAGTGGCTACGCGCGTATGGGGGTGTTAGTTATCCAACCTTCTAACCCTTTCTATGGTTGCCATGGGCCTCCTTTTATAGATCAAGGGGTCACCACAATGGCAAAGTAGTTATTATGCACTGATATGATAGCAAACAGTACTATCATAACTAAATCCGCGGGCTGACATGATGCATTAAATGCACCGCTTAACGTCACATCGTTGGTTGCCTAGCAAGGCATACCTGGCTATCTTGCCAGCTCTGCACCTGCTTTCTTGACACGTCGTAGGACGGGTGCCGCCGGTGGGTTTTCCCTGTAGGGAGAGGCAGCCATGTGGCGAATGGCTGCCACTTAGTCACTCTGCAGCTTGACACCGCACTGATCGACGACGTGGGTCGTGGAGGAATGGTTGGTGAGGTGGTTTTTCCTTCGCGAGCCCTGGCAGGCCCTGTCGGGACGCTTTGGTTGTCTTCTTCTGGAGGTGGCCTCACCCCTTGCTGGGCTTGCCTGCCCGGCAAAGGAGGCGTTTCTCTTGGCGATATCCTGCTTCTCTGGCTTGACCTTGGTCCCTCTGATCTGCATGTTGGTCCTTCGAATCTCTTGGTGCTTTGTACTCTGACTTGGGCTGGTGCTTCAATCTTGTTCCCGTGCCTATGCACAGTCTGGGCAACAGACCCAGGGTTTGTTGCACCGACAATAAATCTCCTATAGAAACCAGCATGACCAAGGAAACTACGTATACCTTTGATATCTTTAGGATATGGCATTTTCTCAATTGCATCAACCTTAAGTTTGTCCACCTCAATACCTCTTCCAGAAATTTTATGGCCCAAAACAATACCTTCATTAACCATAAAGTGGCACTTCTCCCAATTCAAGACAAGATTTGTTTGCTCACATCTCTACAAAACTCGATCAAGATTGCTTAAACGATCATCAAAAGACTTCCCATAAATAGAAAAGTCATCCATGAAAACCTCAACAATCTTTTCACAGAAGTCAGGAATATAGCAGTCATACATCTTTGAAATGTAGCAGGTGCATTGCATAAACCGAAAGGCATACGTCTATAAGCATAAGTTCCAAAGGGACAAGTAAAAATGGTCTTTTCTTGATCAGGTTGAGAAACAGGTATTTATGAAAAACCAGAATATCCATCAAGGAAGCAAAAATGTGAGTGTTTAGATAATCTTTCTAGCATTTGATCAATAAAAGGCAGAGGGTAATGATCTTTTCTAGTTTCTTTGTTTATTTTTCTAAAGTCAATTACCATTCTATAGCCCGTGACAATTCTTTGTGGAATGAGTTCATTCTTATCATTAGGAACAACAGTAATACCTCCCTTCTTAGGGACACAATGAACATGACTTACCCATCTACTATCAGCTACAGGATAGATTATACCTGCTTCCAGAAGCTTTAATATTTCTGTTCTTACCACTTCTTTCATCTTCAGATTTAACCGACGTTGGTGATCAACAACGGGTTTAGTATCAGGTTCCATATTAATCTTGTGCTGACATAGAGTGGGACTAATGTCCTTAAGATCATCAAGAGTATATCCAATAGCAGCTCAGTGCTTCCTTAAAACTTTCAATAATCTTTCTTCTCCATGTTTCGAAAGGTTAGCACTAATAATAACATGATATATCTTCTTCTCATCAAGATAAGCATATTTCAAACTGTCTAGCAATTGTTTTAATTCAAACACAAGATCACCTTTAGGTGGAGGAGGACCTCCTAGAGTTTCAATAGGAAAATTGTGTTAAGCAGAGGATGTTTTTCAAAGAAAATCTTATCTATTTCGTTTCTTTCATGCATATGTAAATCATTCTCATGGTCTAGCAAATATTGTTCTAAAGGATCAGTAGGAGGTACAACAATAGAAGCAAAACAATTCATTTCATCTTTACTAGGCAAATCTTTTTTATGAGGTTTTCTACTAAACTTGGAAAAATTAAACTCATGAGACTCATCACCAAAGCTGACACCGACAATTTGTTTCTCATAATTTGTTTTAGCATTAACGGTTTTCAAGAAAGGTCTGCCAAAGATAATGGGACAAAAGTCATCTTGTGGGGAACCAAGAACAAGAAAATCAGTAGGATATTTTATTTTCCCACACAATACTTCAACGTCTCTAACAATCCCAGTTGGTGATATAGTATCTCTATTGGCCAGCTTAATAATAACATATATGTCTTCTATTTCAGCAGTTGTTATGTCATTCATAACTTCTTGATATAAGGTAAAAGGAATAGCACTCACGCTAGCACCTATGTCACATAAACCATGATAACATTGTTCTCCTATCTTAACTGAGACAACAGGCATGGCAACAATGGGTCTATGTTTATCCTTTTCCGTCGGGTTTGGAAATTCTAGCAGCTTTATCACAGAAGTAAATAACATGCCCATCTATAGTTTCTTCCGGAAGATCCTTAACCATAGCAACACTAGGTTCTATCTTAATTTGTTCAGCTGGTTTAGGTGTTCTTATATAACTTTTTTTGGCCACAGTTGAAACTTTAGCATGTTCCTTCATCCTAACTGGGAAAGGTGGTCTTTCAATATAAGTAGTAGGAACAACTGGATCAACATTATAAATAATAGTTTCATCTTTAACTGGTACGGGTTCTTTAATTTCTTATTTAATAGTTGGGTGATATTTAAACCACTTCTCCTTAGGGAGATCAACATGAGTAGCCAAAGATTCACAAAAGGAAGCTACTATCTCAAAGTCAAGTCCATATTTAGTGCTAACTTTTGAAAAGCATCGGTATTCATAAAAGATTTAACACAATCATACTTAAGCTTAATACCTGACTCTTTACCTTCATCGAGTTCCCAATCTTCAGAGTTGCATTTAATTCTTTCTAAGAGATCCCACCGGAATTCAATAGTCTTCTTCATCAAAGAACCAGCACAAGAAGTATCAAGCATGGATCGATCAGTATGAGAAAGCCGAGCATATGAATAATAATTTCTCTTGAGAGCTCATGATTGGGGCATGAATCTAACATTGACTTAAGCCACCCCCAAGCTAGAGCGATACGTTCTCCTCCACGAGGCCAAAAATTATATATATAATTCCGATCACTATGATCTAGATGCATAGGATATTTTTTTTGGTGAAACTCCAATTTCAATCGATTCCAGTTCCAAGATCCAATATCATCGCATAGCCTATACCATGCCAATGCTTTTCCCTTCAAAGATAAAGGGAAAACCTTCTTCTTAACTTCATCTCCAGGTAAACCTGCAAGCTTAAACAATCCACAAATTTCTTCCACATATATCAAGTGCAAATCATGATGTTCGGTTCCATCTCCTACATAAGGATTAGCTAGCAGTTGTTCTATCGTACTCAAAGGATTTCATATTCAATAATTTCAGTAGGTGCAGTAGGTTGAGGGATAACTAATTGTGGTTCCGGTCGAGGTGAAGATACCCCAAACAAACCCCTCAAAGGATTGTTTTCCATAGTGACAAGTGACAATAAATTTCAGCACATAGTAATAATTTTTTCTTACCAATTTCCAGTTACCAAGAGCGCTTCACTCCCTGGAAACGGCGCCGGAAAAGAGCCTTGATGACCCACAAGTATATGTGATCAATTGTAGCCTTTTCAATAAGTAAGCGTGTCGAACCTAACGAGGAGCAGAAGGAAATGACAAGTGGTTTTCAGAAAGGTAATGTCTGCAAGTGCTGAAATTGTAAGTAACAGAGTAGTTTGATAGCAAGATAATTTGTAACAAGCAAGTAACAGTAATAGTAACAAAAGTGCAGCAAGGTAGCCCAACCCTTTTGAGGCAAAGGACAGGCCAAAATGGTCTCTTATAATAGGCAAAGCGTTCTTGAGGGTACATGGGAATTTCATCTAGTCACTTTCATCATGTTGGTTCGATTCGTGTTCGCTACTTTGATAATTTGATATGTGGGTGGACCAGTGCTTAGGTGTTGTTCTTACTTGAACAAACCTCCTACTTATGATTAACCCCCTCGCAAGCATCTGCAACTACGAGAAGTATTAAGAATAAATTTTAACCATAGCATTAAACTTTTGGATCCAATCGATCCCTTACGGAATAGCGCATAAACTAGCGTTTAAGCTTCTGTCACTCTCGCAACCCATCATCTAATAACTACTCCACAATGCATTCCCTTAGGCCCAAATATGGTGAAGTGTCATGTAGTTGACGTTCACATGACACCACTAAGGGAATCACGACATACATACTATCAAAATATCAAACACATATCAAGTTCACATGATTACTTGCAACAAGATTTCTCCCGTGACCTCAAGAACAAAAGTAACTACTCACAAATGATAATCATGCTCAAGATCAGAGGGGTATTAAATAGCATAATGGATCTGAACATACAATCTTCCACCAAATAAACCATATAGTAATCAACTACAAGATGTAATCAACACTACTAGTCACCCACAAGCACCAATCTATAGTTCCGATACAAAGATTGAACACAAGCGATGAACTAGGGTTTGAGATGAGATGGTGCTGTTGAAGAGGTTGACGGAGATTGCCCTCCCCAAGATGGGAGAGTTGTTGGTGATGATGATGACGATGATTCCCCCCTCTGGAGGGAACTTCCCCCGGCGGAATTGCTCCGCCGGAGGGTAAAAGTGCTCCTGCCCAAGTTCCGCCTCGAGACAGCGGCGCTCCATCCCGAAAGTCCTCTCCTTATTTTTTCTAGGTCAAAATGACTTATATACCAGAAGATGAGCACCGGAGGTGGGCCGAGGGGAGCACAACCCACCAGGGCGTGCCTGGGCTCCCTGGCGCGCCCAAGTGTGTTGTGCCCACCTGGTGGGCCCCCTCTGGTACATACTGGCTCCAATATTTCTTATATATTCCATAAAAATTCCCCGTGAAATTTTAGCTCATTTGGAGTTGTGCAGAATAGGTGGCCCGACGTAGCTTTTTCAGGTCCAGATTTCGAGCTGCCGGAATTCTCCCTCTTTGTGTGTACCTTGCATATTATGAGAGAAAAGGCATTAGAATTACTCCAAAAAGAATTATTATGCATAAAAACATCATAAATAACAGTAGGTAAACATGATGCAAAACAGACGTATGAGGGGCCGTAGATTTCACTAGTGGCTTCTCTCAAGAAATAGAACACGGTGTGTAAACAAATTACTGTTGGGCAATTGATAGAACCTCAAATAATTATGACGATATCTAGGCAATGATCAATATATAGGCATCACTTCCAAGATTAGTAGACCGACTCCTGCCTGCATCTACTACTATTACTCCACACATCGACCGCTATCCAGCATGCATCTAGTGTATTATGTTCATGGAGAAACGGAGTAATGCAATAAGAACGATGACATGATGTAGACAAGATCTATTCATGTAGGAATAGACCCCATCTTGTTATCCTTAATGGCAACGATCAATACGTGTCTTGTTGCCCCTTCTGTCACTGGGAAAGAACACCGCACGACCAAACCCATCACAAAGCACCTCTTCCCATGGCAAGAAAAATCTATCTAGTCGGCCTAACTAAATCAAAGATTCGAAGAAGAAATACGAGGCTATAAATAATCATGCATATAAGAGATCAAAACTCAAATAACTTTCATGGATAAAATAGACCTGATCATAAACTCAAAGTCCATCAGATCCCAACAAACACACCGCAAAAAGAGTTACATCAAAAAGATCTCCAAGAGAGCATTGTATTGAGAATCAAAAGAGAGAGAGAGGAAGCCATCTAGCTACTGCCTACGGACCCTTAGGTCTACAATGAACTACTCACGCATCATCGGAGATGCACCAATGAGGATGTTGAACCCCTCCATGATGGTGTCTAGATTCAATCTCATGGTTCTGGAACTTGCGGCGGCTGGAATTGTGTTTCGTCAACTCCCCTAGGGTTTCTGGAATATTTGGGTATTTATAGGGCGAAGAGGCGGTGCGGGAGGCCACCGAGGTGGGCACAACCCACCAGGGCGCGCCTCGGCCCCCAGGCGTGCCCAGGTGGGTTGTGCCCCCTCGGGGCACCCCTCTGGTACTTCTTCGGCCCATCTTGTGTCTTCTGGTCTAGAAAAATTCTCGACAAAGTTTCGCTGCATTTGGACTCTGTTTGGTATTCATTTTCTATGATGTAAAAAACAAGCAAAAAATAACAACTTGCACTAGGCACTATGTCTGTAGGTTAGTCCCAAAAAATGAGATAAAGTTGGTATAAAATGAGTGTAAAAAATCCAAGAATAATAATATAACAGCATGGAATAATAAAAAATTATAGTTACGTTGGAGACGTATCAGCATCCCCAAGCTTAATTCCTGCTCGTCCTCGAGTAGGTAAATGATAAAAATAGATTTTTTGATGTGGAATGCTGCCTAACATGTTCATCACATATTCTTTATTTTTGTAGCATGGACATACGGGCTTTTATATGGTTCAAAGCAATAGTCGAGTTTTGACATGAAGATTTCAATACTCAAGCACATCAACAAGCAGCCATGTCTTTCAAAATATTAACACTAAAGAAAGTTATCCCTAGCCCTTCATGCTCAATCACTGATCCACTCATGAAACACACTCGCATATTAGCAACACCCAATGCTCAAGTACGATCATAGTGCCCCTTAGTTGGTGCTTTATAAGAGAAGATGGATACTCAAATAAAATAAAAATTGCATAAAGTAAATAGAAAGGCCCTTCGCAGAGGGAAGTAGGGATTTGTATATGTGCCAGAGCTCAAAGCTTAAATCGAGAGATACATTTTTTTGAGAGGCATACTTTTCCCGTCAACGAAAACGACCGGGTAATTCCCAACACTTTCCATGCTAGATATATCATAGGCGGTTCCCAAACAGAAAATAAATTTTATTCCTTTTTCCACCATTCTTTTACATTCCACGGCTAGTTGTATCCACGAGTGCTGTCCATACCAACACTTTCCAAGGAATTTATTATTTGACAACATAAAGTAAATTTCTTTTTCATTTCGGGACTGGGCATCCCTATTACAGCCGTACTCTCGTGTAATGACAAGTGAATAAACACTCATCTTGAGAATAACACATCTAGCATGGAAAATATTAGCCACCCCCTGCCGCTTCATGAGCGGTACGAGCACACAAAAAGGATAGAACTTCAAATAATCATGACGATATCCAGGCAATGATCATTATATAGGCATCTCATCCAAGATTAGTAGACCGACTCCTCCCTGCATCTACTACTATTACTACACACATCGATCGCTATCCAGCATGCATCTAGTGTATTAATTTCATGGAGAAACGGAGTAATGCAATAAGAACGATGACATGATGTAGACAAGATCTATTTATGTAGAAATAGACCCCATCTTGTTATCCTTAATAGCAATGATACATACGTGTCGGTTCCCCTTCTGTCACTGGGATCAAGCACTGTTAGATCGAACCCATCACAAAGCACCTCTTCCCATGGCAACAAAAATCGATCTAGTTGGCCTAACTAAACCAAAGATTCGAAGAAGTAATACGAGGCTATAAGTAATCATACATATAAGAGATCAAAGAAACTCAAATAACTTTCATGGATAGAAGCATAGATCTGATCATAAACTCAAAGTTCATCGGATCCCAACAAACACACGGCAAAAAGAGTTACATCAAATAGATCTCCAAGAGACCATTGTGTTGAGAATCAAAAGAGAGAGAGGAAGCCATCTAGCTACTAACTACAAACCCGTAGGTCTACAATGAACTACTCATGCGTCATCGGAGAGGCACCAATGAGGATGATGAACCCCTCCGTGATGGTGTCTAGATTGGATCTGGTGGTTCTGGAACTTGCGGCGGCTGGAATTGATTTTCATCGACTCCCCTAGGGTTTCTGGAATATAAGGGTATTTATAGAGCCAAGAGGCGGTGCGGGAGGCCACCGAGGTGGGCATAACCCACCTAGGCGCGCCTGAGCCCCCAGGCACGCCCTGGTGGGTTGTGCCCCCCTCGGGGCACACCTCTGGTACTTCTTCGGCCCATCTTGTGTCTTATGGTCCAGAAAAAATCCACAAAAAGTTTCGCTGCGTTTGGACTCCGTTTGGTATTGATTTCCTGCGATGTAAAAAGGGATATTTAAATTAGTGCCCCTGGTTCCTTAGTTGTGCTCACTTTTCCGCACGCTCCAAACGTTTGCTCACTTTTCCCCTCTTCCTTAGCTAAAACTCTCACAAATGCTCATAGCGGGCGTTTGCCGTCTTGACCGTCCATTGACTGTTAATTGCTGACAAGTGGGGCCGAGTCTTCGTCTGACTGTGGCTTGCTGACGGCTGGGACCGCAAGGAGACACGTATTGGGCAGCTTGTCTGAATCTGAAACAGATCTAGACAGGCCGCACTGCACCGCGCCGCCCCGCCCGCTCCGCCGGCGTCGTGCCGCGTCCACCGCAGTTGTTTCCTCCACCCTATGCCCCTATTCCGTTCGTCGGCGACGCTGCGTCTCCGCCAGATATAGCCCACCTCCCCATCTGGGATTACATAGCGATGTTGAGTGAGGACGCCCGGAATGCAGTCGACCGTGGAGAGGATTGGGTCGAATCCACGGCAGATAATTCATGGATTAAACCTGGGTAAGCATTGTTTCCTCTCGAATTGACGTTCTAAGTCGTATTGTAGGCCGTATTTGACTTCTGTTTGCTTGAATCATTCGAATTTGTGCTCAATTTTACCCGGCTAACTGAAGCCTTTGTTTCCTTCAACAAAATAGGATTGATCCCGCGCTGGCTTTCCGGCTGGCGATTAGAATGGAAACTAGTGTGCTGCGTGGTACTAAACCGCATTTGATTTCATCATTTTTCTATCCCAAAGTGGTAGAAACCAGCATATCTTGCGAGCTGAGCTCCGAAATACTTATCCCTAGAGTGATGCCGATGCTGTTGAACTGAATTACTTTAGCAGTGACGAGCAAAGATTTCTCCCACTAACTTGCGACGATCATATGCCGTTGCTTTTTGCTGGGATTGCTGGCTGCCGATTCGGTAAACTCCAAATCGATGTGCTTCAGCCATGCGCAGAACGGGCGAAGGGGAAGGGAGTTCAGACATCATCTGTCTGTGATAATAGCCAGCACCCCGGCACTCCTTGTAGGTCGACACCAAGTAAAGCAAGTGGTTCATGGAGCCACAACATGCCTGATGCCAATTCTGGTTCCGATTCACCTGCTGCTTCTCGTGTACCTTCTGCAGTTGGTGTAGAAGAAGATGCAGAACCTGACGAGGCAGTGCCTACAAATGATGATGAAGACGAGATGATGTTTCCTGAACTGGTCGATGTAGCCAGTCAGCAAGCAGTGGATGACGAATATATGGAGGAGCCCATCAGCCAAGCTAGGTTTGATGACACTGACGATGAAGAGAAGGTGGAGAACATGGACAGCTTAATCGAGGATGAATACGATGGTGATGACATGCCAACAATTGAGTGGAACAGGGAAAAACCAGAGCTTAGTGTAGGTACCATTTTCCAATCAATGGTGGACTGTCGGAATGCAGTGACAACATGGTGCATTATATCTGAAAACACCTATAAGATTAAAAGGAGTGAGCCAGCAAGGTTCACAGTTTTTTGTCCATATCCTAGGTGTAGGTGGAAGTTGCATGCATCTCGTATGAGAAAGAGCAAATATATTCAGGTAATCCAAGTTCAGTTAGTAATTTAGTTTCAGATCGTTGAGTAAGGTTTCTTAACTTTTTTTACCCTTTTATTTTGTTTCAGATAAAGAAAAACCCACACAAGCACACCTGTCCACCTGGAGGGGGAGGGGGGAAGGCCAAAACCAAGCTAGCAAAAACTAGGTGGGTGGCAGATGCTATATTGGATTGGCTGAGAGAAGAACCTGGACTTGGTCCAACAGCACTCCATGGGAAGCTTTTTGAGAAGTACAAGATAGAAATTCCTTACATGAGAATTTTCAATGCTAGGGAAAAGGCTCTTGACAGAATTAATGGTCAATGGAATGACAGTTTTCAGCTGCTTTACACTTTCAAAGCTGAAGTGGAGATGGCAAGTCCAGGGAGTGTTGTAGAGATTGACAAGCATACAGTTCCATTCAAAATAAAAGGGAAGTCATTTCAGAAGGAGTGCTTCAGAAGGGCTTTTGTTTGTTTCAAGGCTTGCTGGCAGGGGTTTCTAGATGGTTGCAGGCCCTATTTGGCTGTAGATGCTACACATTTGACTGGAAGATGGAGAGGACAGCTAGTAGCAGCTTCTGCAGTTGATGGACACAACTGGCTATTCCCAGTTGCATTTGGTGTGGTGGAGGCAGAGTCTGAGGAAAGTTGGGTCTGGTTTCTGCAGCAGTTGCGCAACATTATAGGCACACCCCCAGGTTTAGCTATACACACAGATGCTTGCAAGGGTTTAGAGAGTGCAGTGGAAATTGTATTCCCTGGAGTGGAGCATAGGGAATGTATGCGACACCTAGCGCATAATTTCAAAAAGAAGTTCAAAGGTAAAGTTTATGATGAGAACTTATGGCCAGCATCATACACATGCAGCAAAAGGAAGCATGAACACCATTTGAGAGTGTTGTATGCTCAAAATCCTCTTGTGAAGGAGTACATGGATGCACATCATGGTAAGGTGTGGTCAAGAAGCAAATTCAACGAAATCTGCAAAGTAGATTATGTGACCAGTAACCTTGCAGAATGCTTCAATTCAAAGTTCAAGTCAGTGAAAGGGCTCTTGTTGTGGCAAGCATTTGACAAGATGAGGCAAATGATCATGATAAAGATGGCTCTTCGCAAAAGAATTGCAGAAACACAATATGTTGGTCATCAAATGCTCCCATCACTGATTAAGGCATTGCACTTGAAGGCAAGAGGACTGAAGATGAAATGTATTCGATCTGGTACATATGAGGGAGAGGTTACCTATACTGACACTAAAAATAGGGTATGGAGGTATCCTGTGAACCTAAGTACTAGAGAATGTACTTGTAGGCAATGGCAGATCCGTGGGAAGCCATGCATACATGCCCTACATCTGATGACCGTTATCGGGGGTGCAGATGGTGAAGTTGATCAATATTGCTCTGAGTATTTCTCTGTTGCCAAATTTATGGCTGCTTATGCTGACAATGTGCCTGCACTATTGGGGAAAGATCAATGGAACATAGTAGATCCAGGGTTCAAACTCCACGCTCCTGTCATTACTAGACCACCAGGAAGACCAAGGAACCAGAGGATTAGAGCAGGTGAGGAGGGTCGTCTACCAAAGAAGCGTGCTTGCAAAAAATGTGGAGTTCTGGGGCATATTGCTAGGCTTTGTACCAATGCAGTGGATGCATCATTTGGAGAGGAGGAAAGATGGACAGCAGCCAATGCTGAGGAGAATGCAGCAGCAATGGAGACTGAAGATGCAGTGGAGAATGCAGCAGCAAATGAAGCAGTGGAGAATGCAGCAGCAAATGAAGCATCTTGGTATGTGTTTGCACCCTTTGTAGAATGCAGCTACCCTTTTGTTTGCATTTGTTCTCTTTTTTGCCTATGGCTTATAATTTTATTTACCAGCTCTAGGGAGAAAAGGCCAAGAGATGAAGAAGCAGAAGATTTTGAAACCATGGCCTTTGATGGTTTTGAAGCTATAAGAGAGGAAGAGGAGGGGGTAATTTTTCCAATTGTGCCTTTAAAGATTACTGAACCCATAGATGACCGTCAAATGGTCGTCAAGTGCTCGGCGAGTGGAACTACTCCATCAGCACGTCCACGGGGAAAACCCCAAGTAAAGCCCAAGATCAAAAGGAACAAGAGTCTGAAAGAAAAGAGCATCTCAACTAGGGAAACCAGGAGCAAGACGGTGAAGCCAGCTGCAAACACAAGGAGCAA
This sequence comes from Triticum aestivum, assembly GCF_018294505.1. Taxonomy (NCBI): domain Eukaryota; kingdom Viridiplantae; phylum Streptophyta; class Magnoliopsida; order Poales; family Poaceae; genus Triticum; species Triticum aestivum. Next base: position 405,124,462 of record NC_057814.1, on the reverse strand, counting down.
GTCGAAAATTTGAATTAAGTTGTTGGGAAATGTTTGTGTTGTCAATTTGAGGGCGAGTCGATCGCTTAAAACTTGGTAGATTTGTATTAAGATGTTGGCATCTTAAAACTTGGTAGATTTGAGCTACTGTGAAAACTTATCAGTTGTAATAATGTTGCTTCTACTTTGGTTTCTTATTTGAGTCAGAATTCAAATTTCCATCAAAATTTGAATTTGGGCCAAAATTTGGATTCGAGCCAAAGTTGAAGTTGAACATTGGAGGTTCATTGCTCTGTGCGGTGTATTTGATCGAGCATTTGAAGTCCAATATTCGTAGGTGAACAGTCCGAATGAGAAATGTGCTTGAAACGAGCTCGAAAGCTAGGGTAAATAGCCCTATTTGAAATCAAGTTTTCTTTGACCTTGCCTAAATGAGGCATATATATTTTTATTAACACTTGTTCCATATATATAGGGTAAAATGAAGTCTCACTATTTATTGATTAATATTCATATTACTACTTTTTTTTAAAAAATATGCTTTTAATTCAAAACCATCAAATAACACGTTTTAGATATGAAAATGAAAAAGTAAGTTCAGATCCTTCTTATTCACTCCAAAATGAAGCTATGAAGATTTTTCTGATTTTTTTGAATTATTTTGATTTTTTTCAAACCCTAAACCCTCTATCCCTATTCTACGAACTCTGAACATGTTCATAGGTGATAGCTCATTTGTGTGAAGCCTTTTTTCATGAAAATGACCTACACCAAGTTTACATTTTTTTCTCATAACCTTGTCACATATGACGGCTATGTGCGCAAGAATTACAACATTTTGATTTTTTTGAATTTTTAAAAAACATTTGAACTTGATTTCGATAGATCACTTCAAAAAATGATTTTTCAAAAAAACGCCCCTATACCGAGTTTATATTTTTTATGGTAACTAGGTCTCATAAACGGACAAACTACGTTTGTTTTATATTTTTGCGATTTTTTCTAATTTAGTTATGTCCATTTGAAATCTGGTCAAACCCTAATAACCCCGTTGACTCGCTCATAACCCTGCAGAAATGCTCCAAACCCTAGCGTCGAACGTCCGCCGTCGGATCCTACAAAGCGCCAAACACCACCCGTCAGATGTGGGGCAGGCATGCGCGATCCGCGTGATGCATCCTGATTGGCTACTGCACTGTCCTTCTCGGGTTTTTACGATCTTCCCCACTTTACATATGAAATTGTATTTTTCGCACATGACCACCACATGTCAGTGTTAAGAGTTGGTTCAAATATTCAAACTGCAAAATACAATGTGGCAAATCGTCAATATAGCTTCGCCTTATCCTCTTCTCCATCTAACAGACAAAGGCATCGAGCAGATCGAGCAATTTCTCTGTTTTTTCCCCATCTTCTCGTTCTTCTTCCTCTCGAGCAATTCCTGTGTTTCTTCCTCTCGGGCGATATGTCGACCTCCTCGTCAGCCCCCCCGTTCCACGTGGCCGGTGTATGGTCCAGTGCCGATGACTCAATGCACTGACTGCCCACGGACTGCGCCACTGAAGCGGTCGACTTTGAAGGAGGAGAAGAATGGGAACTTTGGGCGCGAGTTCATCAAATGCGAGAGCAAGCCGGAGGGGCAGGTTAGATCTGAGTTTTCCTCGCATCCTTTATCTGTAATTTCTCAAAAAATCTGTCAGATTTGGATTTAGGTTACATGATTTCGTTTCCAGATCGTGAAGAAATGCCACCATTTCGAGTGGATGGATGATTACATCCAGAGGCTCCAAGGGTTGGGCTTGCTGGATTCGAGGGGAATGCAATCTGCGAGTTCAATCTGCCCCATGACAGTGCCGCTCCGGCAGCAGCAGCGCGTCCGGAATACCCGACGGTGGTAGATGTCGAACTGAAGAAGGAATTGAAGAAGATGAACAAGAACTTGAAGCAGCTGATTGAGTTGAAGAAGCAATCCAATCTGATAGCTTTAGGAATACTTGCTCTAGGAATTTTTTACTTGATGGCCATCTCTCGTTAGAGATGTTTGTCTACTGTTGTTGCCACTGTTTAGCAATCCAAGTCTGTTTATCTCAAATGCAACTCTGTTTAGTGCAACTGCCGATCTCTGAATGTGTGCAGTTTACTGTTAAGTTTCGACACTTTCAGTTTCGGCAGAAGACAACTACCAGTTCAGTGATAGGATTATTTTGTTAGCTAATAACCCCGAGTGATGGATCATACCCTAGCTCGTCAGATGACAGTAAGCAGTACTTGAGCAAAACAAGGGATATACATCAAGTTCATCTCTTCTCTCTCGCACTTGCCAAACTTTTGTCCTTGAGTTCATCGGTTCTGCTAGAAAAAAACCTAGTTCGCAAGCCCAAAGAGAATCAAGCTGCAATAGGCCCACAAAGGATAAATGAGGCCCAGAAACAAGCGATGTTTCTTTTTTTGTTTAGGAACGATTGCTTTGTTCTTTTTTGTTTTTGATTGCTTTTTTCATTAATTTGATTGCCCAATCTCTTCTATCTCATTAGGGATTTTTTTGGCTTTCCTTTATGGGTCCCTTCATTTTTTAGAATCAAAGTATTTGCAAACCGCAGTATTATTATGCCTAGCGAACCAATACTTCATGATTGGAAAAAGAGGTCCAACCCTCTTTTTTATATACTTCAAACATAGTGTAGTTTTCTACATATTAAAGTATAGAAAACTACACTTTTGACTAAAGCCAAACATCTCAAAGTATTTGATACTTCAATATTTCTGAAAACCAAAGTATTCTTGGAATACCTAAAAAATACAGAGCTCTCAAACCAAAGCCGTGTACAAATGTACAATATGTTCTTATTTTTAGAAGGCATCTATAAACACATCATTTTTAGTTAGTTTGGTTAATTTTTCCCACGCCAATTAGCCGTGTCTAAACTTGGGACAAACAAAATACAAACATAACAAAGCATTAATATAACACACATAACTTAACTTAGATAGGGTTGCTAGGGCAACATAAGTTCTTACATATAACACGACACCGATAGATAATAATAATTAACCTTACATAGATAGGGTAGCTAGCTCGGGCAACACACAGACCAAACTCACACTACATAGTAGATAGGGTAGCTAGGGCAACACCGCCATGTCTTCACTGTCGTCTTCACCTTAACCGCCGGCTTCACCGTCTTCTTCGCCGCCGGCTTCAGTACTGCTCCTCCTCAAGGACGTTGTCGCCGAGGTAGTACGGGAGGCTGTGCATGCGGTTGCAAGCAGGGAAGATGCTCTCGAAGTCGGTGAAGATGTTGTAGGTGGTGAATGCGATGAACTCACACCCACACCAATACACCTTGCCGAGCAGGTAGTAGGCATCGAACCTGTTGGTGAAGTGGACGACGAGCCCTACCACTAGAGCGTTGGCGTGGGGATGCTGCTCCACGAGGTTGAACATGGGCGGCGAGCCCGCCGGGAGGTGGTGGAAGCCCGCACGGAGGAACCACCGTGCACGCTCAGTGCTACCCCTCCAGCGTGAGAACGCCCACACGCGGAGCGATGCCTGGACGACGACGTTGGCGGGGTACCGCCGTTCCGGCACGGTGGGTGGCTCTTGGAACGACGGCCCGTTGTACTGCATCTTGCTCGCTTGACTGAGTGGAACGGCTTTGGCTTTTGGGGGAAGAAGAGAAGTGGGAGGCGCAGATGGATCTGTAGAAGAAGAGGCAATGAAGGGCAGTTTAAATAGCCGGCGGAGACGAAGTGGGTACAAGCGCAAACGGCATAGATCGTGACTCAGTGCGTTCGTGAACCGATGCGATCATCAATGTGTGAACATGAATTGATGCGAGCGTGCTTTGCGTGCTCTGCGTTGGCGGCTGCCTGCCTCCCCCTTCTGCGTGCTCTGCGTTGGCGGCTGCCTGCCTCCCACAACTGAATCGAGCGGAAGCCGTTCGGCGTGAACCGATGCCTCGACATATGGACGCAAGCGTGCGTGCAGCCTGCCCCTTCTGCCACCGGCACGTATGCCTGCGACGCGTGAAACGACGCTGCGGAGCGACTGAATCCACCGGCAACCGTGCGGCACGGATCGATGCTTGCGTGTCGGCGTGCATGCATGTGTTTAGGTCTAGGTCACTAGATGTGTGCGTGGCGGTGTTCGCATGCATAGCAGGCTACATCGATGCCAAAGCCGGGCATGCATAGCAGGCTGCATCCATCGATAGCAGGCTTTTTTAATTTATTACCAACAAACTAACGTGCCCGTCCTATGAACACAAACACGGCCCAACCAGCGAAGCCACAACCACAGTCAACAGAGTCCAACGTGGCCCCACAAGTCAGTAAATGGCCAAGACGACAAACGTCTGTTATGAACATTTGTGAGAGTTTCAGCTAAGGGAGTGGGGAAAAGTGAGGAAAAGTTTGAAGCGTGGGGAAAACTGAGCACAACTAAGGAATTGGGGGCACAGATGGAATAAGCCCATGTAAAAAACAAGCAAAACCAGCAACTGGCATTGGGTACTATGTCAATAGGTTAGTCCCAAAAAATGGTATTAAATGATTGTAAAACATCCAAGAATGACAATATAATAGCATGGAACAATAAAAAATTATAGATACGTTAGAGACGTATCAGCATCGCCAAGCTTAATTCCGGCTCGTCCTCGAGTAGGTAAATGATAAAAACATAATTTTTGATGTGGAATGCTGCCTAACATGTTCATCATATATTATTTTCTTTTTAGCATGGACATTTGGACTTTTATATGGTTCAAAGCAATAGTCTAGTTTTGACATGAGGACTTTAATACTCAAGCATATCAACAAGCAACCATGTCTTTTCAAAATATCAACACTAAAGCAAGTTATCCCTAGCCCATTATGCTCAATCATTGATCCATTCATGAAACACACTTGCATATTAGCTACACCCAATGCTCAAGTACGATCATAGTGCCCCTTACTTGGTGCTTTATAAGAGAAGATGGAGACTCAAGTAAAAATAAAAATTGCATAAAGTAAATAGAAAGGCCCTTCGCGGAGGGAAGTAGGATTTGTAGAGGTGCCAGAGCTCAAGGCAAAAAAGACAGAGATAAAACATTTTGGGTGGCATGCTTTTCCTGTCAACGAAAACGATCGAGTAGTTCCCAGTACTTTCCATGCTAGATATATCATAGGCGGTTCCCAAACAGAAAATAAAGTATATTCCTTTTTCCACCATACTTTCACTTTCCATAGCTAACCGTATCCACGGTTGCCTTCCATACCAACACTTTCCAAGGAATTTATTATTTGACAACATAAAGTAAATTCATTTTCAGTTCGGGACTGGGCATCCCTAATACCTTTGCCGTACTCTCATGCAATGACAAGTGAATAAACACTCATCTTGAGAATAACACATCTAGCATGGAAAATATTAGCCACCCCCTGCCGCTTCATGAGCGGTACGAGCACACAAAAAGGAAATTTATTTTGAAAATTAGAGATGGCACATACAAATTTTCTTAGAACGGCACGGGAATACCGCATATAGGTAGGTATGGTGGACTCATATGGCAAAACTAGGTTTAAGGATTTTGGATGCACAATTAGTATTTCTACTTAGTACAAGTGAAGGATAACAAATAGATTGAGAAGCATCCAACCAAGAAATGAAAAATCACATAAGCGAGCGTTAAGCATAACTAACACCGAATAATGCACCACAAGTAGGATGTAATTTCACTGCATAACTATTGACTTTCGTGCTTGCATAGGGAATCACAAACCATAACACCAATATTCTTACTAGAGCATAATTACTCACCAACATGACTCACATATCTTTATCATCATATCGCAAAAACTATTACAAAGAATCAAGTTTATTTTGTCCAATGATCTTCATGAAAGTTTTTATTATATCCCTCTTGAATATCTATCACTTTGAGACTAATTTCATATGTTGCTTTTTATAAGCTCAAACAAATCTAAGTGAAGAACATGAGCATAAAAAAATTCTTCTATGAAGCATGAGAGCATTTCTTTAAAAATTTCTAACTCTCGAATAAATCTAAGTCAAGCATGAGAGCATTTCTTCAAAAATATTAAAAGACACCGTGCTGAAAAAGATGTAAGTGAAGCACTAAATCAATTCCATAGCTCAAAAAATTTAGGTGAAGCACATAGAGCAATTCTAACAAATCATAGCATAATTTTGGATCTTTGAAATAGGTGTGTCCAGCTAGAATATATGACACAAACTAAAAAGCAAAACAAGCAAAGACTCATATAATACAAGACGCTCCAAGCAAAACTCATGATATATGACGAATAAAAATATAGCTCCAAGTAAAATTTCGTTGGTTGTTAGAAGAAAGAGGGGATGCCTTCCGGGGCATCCCCAAGCTTAGTTGGTTGTTCCTCTTTGGATAATAACTTGGGGTGCCATGGGGCATCCCCAAGCTTAGGCTATTCTTACTCCTTATGTCGGATTTCGGGTTTCGTAGACCCTTGAGAGGTTCGAACTCTGGGGCGCTTGCGAAGAACTCGTCCTCCCCAGTCTGCCTACTCGCTAATCCCACAGCCTAACTCGACGAACTGAATGGAAAAGAGAACCTAGGTTCGGGCTACCTTCTGGTGTAATACCCTACTCCTGCTTTGTGGTGGATTGGCCTCGAGGGGCTGAGGATGAACCAGTACAGTGGCCAACAACCTCCGGAGGAGACGTGTTCTTAGGCTCGAGTGAGCAGGTGGGTGAGAGGATGATCTGAATGAGCCCCCCTCTATGGCGGTGGCTAAGTCCTATTTATAATGGCCTTGGTCCTCTTCCCAAATGAAGGAAGGAAGGGATCCCACAACGGGCAAAATTCGAAGGGGGACAACTAGTACATGCTATCCTGACAAAAGTAGTCTTCGCCTGCAAAAAGCCTCTGGTCGTGATGCCGTGGTGGGCTGGCGATGACCTCCGTCCTGCCGTCCTAGCGGTCTTGGTCTTGTTAACAGGAATGTAAACCTTTGGCTGATTCCTCGGGACTCCGTGCCTGCGCTTGCCTCCTTAGCACCCACGAGGAAACTGGTATAGTGCGCCCGCTGGCTCCCGCCAGGCCTTGGTCGTCATGGCTCACGTCATCTGGACCTCGCGAGGCGAGGCTTGCATAGAAATCTCCGCTCCTCAGAAGCCAGCCTGGGGAGGCCACCCCTCATGGAGGTCTTGGTGTCGTCCGCCTCGCGAGGCTTTCCCCTCGCGAGGGTCTTGAGTTGTTGATGCTGAAGCTGGGCCATACCAAGCCGTCGATGGAGCCACGTCATGGGCCGCAGGCAGGCAATTCTGGGTACCCCGATTCCCAGAACGCCGACAGTAGCCCTCGGGCCCAAGGCGCGCTTGAATTTGGCTTCTAGGCGAAGCCAAAGGGCAAGTGCAGAGCGCCGTGGGCCCTAACCGCCTGCGGCCTTGGTTGACGCGTGGCGATTGATGGGACGTGGGCGTCTCCACTTCCCCACGATGCCTCGGCAACCATTCGACTTGACAAGAGTCTGCTGCATGCAGAGAAAAACCATCATTGTGTGTGATCTTGGTGGCCGACAGTTGGCCTCCCTCTCGCTATAAATGAGGGGAGGGGCAGAGCCCCCCTCGCTCATCTCCATCGTCTTGCCGCACACTCCTTCTTCTTCCTTCTTGTCCCATCGTCTCGCTGCAGCATTCATGGCACCGATCAGGAGGTTCTCTGCGGCGGAGAAGGGAAAAAACCCCCGAGAGGAGCCGGGGCCGCTCCCACCGAAGAAGAGGCTTAGCCGCCCTCGTGATGTTGGCAAAAGGCCAGAGGTGACACGACCCTGGTACGAGCGGCCTCCGCCTGGCTTCCCACTCCCTCTGTATGCCCGTGCGCAGGGCTCCGAAGAGGGCAGCAGTGCCCAGCACCGTGCGGGCCACGGCCATGGTGGTCAGGCTAAGTCTGGCCGGCCGGCCCGCGAACCCACGCCGAGGGCACCTTGTGCGAATTCGTGGTGTGGGCGGTAATGCCACCGCGCACGTGGATCCGGCTCCCGCTGTTCTTCGCCGAGGAGATGCCACCGAGAGGGCCGCTTGAGCTGTGGCTGTAGCACGCCGGGTGCTGTAGTGTGGCCACGGGAGCGGAGGTTGAGGTCGTCCCCCCGGGCCACATCTTCATGACCCGAGGATGGGGCGAGGTCGCCCGCTCCTGTCGTGCGGAGGGGGCACTCGCCATCCATTTCGAGTACGATGGCGCCTCCACGTCGTTCTTCAAAGTTTTCAATGAGGAAGGCCGTCGCCTGGAGTGCTGCCCCGGCGGAAGCAGCCTGCGTGGCGTGGCTGCGGGCGTCGAGCCCGCCTCCTGCCTCGCCGACAGTTCCTCCAGCGACGACTCCTGGGAGTCCAGCGATTCTCCCGAGCCTAGCAATTCTTCGGAGTCGACTGATGACACCTACGTGCCACTGAGCTCTCGCCGCGCTGGGAGCACGGCAGCGGCGTCCACTCGACATCGTCGGTGATGCCCAGCAGCCGGGGTCCCTTGAAGCTTCCTTCTTTTGTTTCCCTGCGCGGGATCGTGAAAAACCCCGTGGGGGTATGTAAAAAACTAAAATGCTTTTGCTCCGATGTTTATTACTCCTAGTAAAAAGTTGTAGTTGCGTATCTCGCTTTGGCATTGTTCCCCCTTTTTGTCCTTGCGGTAGCTTTGTGCTCTACACCGGCAGGTCCCAGTCCCCAGGCAGGCTTCAGCCATCGCTGGTATGCCAGGTCATGATGCTGTGGTCAAGGTCAGGAGATGAGCGGCCCGAGGTCCGGTAAGAGCTCCTGAGGTGCGATGCTCAAGAGGTCCCCTTTGGCGTGCAAGCAGCTCCATATAGGGGCCGAAAAGGGAAGCGGCATTGCCGGAGCGAGATTGCGAGAGTCGAAATACCGGACGGTGAGGTTTACGCTGATGTGTGTGGGTGACTTATCTTAGCACGCCCGAGGTGATTCCTTTGCACAGCGCCTGACTGTGCCTTAGTGGTGAGGCTTCAAGGTAGGGCTCACACCAACCTCCCCTTTCCCCGCTCATTTGAGTGCTCTACGTCCTCGGGTCCCGACCCTCGAGCGAAGCTCTGCCACCGCTGGTATGCCAGGTCATGATGCCGTGGTCAAGGCCATGAGGTGAGGGCTAGAGAGTCAGTAGGAGCTCCTGAGGCGCGGTGCTCAGGAGCCCCCCCTTTAACGTGCAAGCGAATTGCGTGAAAAAAGGGACGGTCAGCGGAGAGCATAACTCCTTGCAGCAAAACTCCGGGGATTCCTACGGGTTAGTCCGAGAGTTGAGAATAACTCGTAAGCGCGCTTGCTGTCCTGCCGCTGATCTTTCCGCAAGAAGATGAAGGCACTGAGGATCTGGCGCCCGCCTGCCCTCCTTCTAGCGCCATGCGCGAGGCAGGTTGCGAGCCAGAGCCCGATCTCTCAGATTTGCCAGCATGTGTAGCCCCCGTTGCGGGATGAGCAAGAGGCCGGGCAGCAACGCGGGAGGCCGCGAAGGGCGATAAAACACCAGGCAAGTGGGTGATAATATAAATCATCTCATGGACAAGGTAGAGCTAGTTCTTGTAGATGCAAAACGATACATGCCATAGGGACGGACCCATGCTTGGGGATAATGCAACCCGAGGGGCGCCCCAATTAAACAAACCAGAAAATGTCACCTGGCACCATTGCTGAAGAAGCGTTGGAGTAGTTGAAGATGCGTGCTGAAGAAGTCGCTCCTCATGAGCCACCTAGGTCCTGAACCTCAGGAGGCTCTGGAGGCCCGGGAGGCTCGTGGAGAACCGTCGCCATTTCTACCTGGTGCCTGGCCTCCTGAGCCGCCAGGACGCTCCGCATGTGGCGCTGGAAGGTGACAGTCGTGTTCGGTAGGCCAAAAGGCATGCGAACATAGCTGTGAGGGGGGCCGTCACACCGACCAATGCGCGATGGCCAGAAGTGCTCCTGAGATGCGGCCCTGTTGAGCCCTGGGATGTTGATGCAGACGCGTAGCTCGCTATCCTCGCCGGGACACGGAGCCGCGCTGGGTGGTGGGCGGCGATCGCCGCGCATAGCTCTTGCCTCTTGAAGCTCCTCGGTTGCCTTGGTGATGAACACGTGAGCACCTGGCACCCCATGCCTTGCGCCTTCCAGGCGAAAGCACACGCTGAAGCACGCCTCCATGTGGTGCCCGAGCGCTTCCGTCGTGACGTTGGCTAGGTCGAAGGCCCTCCAGAGGAGAGCCCCCGAGCCCAGCCTGAGAGGGGCGCTGGGCGCACCTTCCTATGCAAGAGAGGGAGACGCCCCGTCGGCGGGCGCAGGTCCTGAGGTGGTGCCGCTGGACACTCCGCTCTCCTGAGGTCCTTGGTGGAGCAGCTGCTTCTTCTTCTTGGGGACAGCCTCAGGAGGATAGACGGCGCCTTCGTCGTCGGGGTTCTCGACTGCTGTAGCCTGGTAAGCACACTCGAGAGAGCACACTGCGTCCTTCTCCTCGCAGGAGACCGTGATGATGCCACCGCTCCCTGGCATCTTGAGGACATTGTAACCATGATGAGTCACTGCCATGAACTTGGTCAGGGACGAATACCCAAGGATGGCGTTGTATGGAAGGGGGATGTGGGCGACGTCAAAGTCGATGAGCTTGGTGCGGTAGTTGTCGCGCTTGCCGAAGGTGACTGGGAGGCGGATATGCCCTATCTGGGTGGTGGAGCCGCCGGTCACTCCTGAGAAGGGCTTGGTAGGTTGCAGCTAGTCGTAGGGCACCTAGAGTCGGTCGAATGTCTTGATGGAAAGAATGTTGAGCATCGCACCACCATTGATGAGAGTCTTGGTGACGAGGACGTTGTTAATGGTTGGCGAGCAAAGCATCGGGAGAGCACCGGCAGTTGTCGCGCATTTGAGCCGGTCGGACGAGCTGAAGGTGATGGCGCACTAGGACCACCTGAGCGGTCGCGTAGCCTCGAGCTTCGGGAGGGCCACGTTCACCTCACGGGCAAACTTCTTGAAAGCCCCCAGCCCCCTCGTCTTGGTGGTGGTCGTCGTTCCTTCTTGGTGGTGGTGGCAGCGGAGGGAGGCCAGACTTGGCCTGAGGACGGTGCTCACGAGGATGGTCCCTCCAGGGGCCCTCGCAAGGCTGGCCCTGCCAGCGGTCCTCACGAGGCTGATCGCGCCAGTCCTGGCGGAGGACACGACCATCCCAGCGTCCTCCACTTCGGCATCCTCCATGGTTGTAGCCTCGATTGTTGCGCTTAGGGCGACAACCGAGGTGCCCGTCGCGGATGGCCCTGAGCTCCTGGCGGCCATTGGTGTTTTGGCTGTGCATGTTGTGGAAGACGCAGAACGGGCGGCTGCCCTTGGATGACTCTGGGTGGTTGCAGCCGCGCTTCATCTCCGGTTTAGCCGCGAGCACGGCCGGTCCCTTGCGCTTCACATCCTTGGCCTTCTTGTCTTCTGGGTCAACCCCCGGGAGCTCCAGGAGGGAGAGGCAACCCTCCTCAGCTCTCGCACACTTGGTCGCCATGTTGAACATCTCTAGAGCCGTGCATAGGTCCTCTTGTATGGCGAGCTCCTCCTTCATCTTGACGTCGTGGACGCCATTAGAGAATGCCGAGATGATGGCCTCGTCCGAAACCTTGGGGATCTTGAGGCGAACGCTGTTGAAGCGCTGGATGTACTTCTGCAAGGTCTCCCCTGGCTGGTGCTTGAGGCGCCGCAGGTCACCCGCAGCCGGCGGCCGGTCGCGGGTGCCCTGGAAATTGGCAATAAAACGCTCTCGCATCTCGTCCCTGGAGGAGATTGATCCCACGTGCAGGTTCAGGAGCCACGAGCGCTCGCCATCCTTGAGGGCCATGGGAAACTAGTTCGCCATGACCTTCTCGTCGCCGTTGGCTGCCTCGACACTTAGCTCGTAGAGCTGCAGGAACTCAGCAGGGTCGGGGGTGCCGTCGTAGCGTGGAGGCAGGTCGGGCTTGAACTTCCCCTGCCAAACGACGCTGCGAAGCTCCGGAGTGAAGGCGCGGCAACCCGCTGTGGCCACAGGAGCCCGTCGTGGAGGTGGAGCCTGATCCTGGTGCTCGCGCGACACCACTGCAGGCGGCGCGCGGTCTTGACATGGTGGTGCGGGGAGTGCACGGGCATCTTCTTGCGGCCGCTGGACCTCCTGGCAGCTTTCTACTTCACGTGCGGGCGCCCTGCGCGGCGGGTCGCGCCACGGGGCCTTGCGCCTTGGATCGAGGGTGACGCCTTGACGAGGAGGTGGAGGAGGTGCTCCATAGCACTACAAAAAAAAGACACATCCGTGACATTTTGGGCCGAACGGATTTTTTTCTGTCATGCTTATGACACTTCTATGACGATAATTGTGACAAAACCCGGTATCATCATAGATGTGGTGGGCTCCTACTTCTATGACAAAAAAATCATGACAGAAAATGGGTTTTTCGTCCTGGGCGGGCCGGAGACGCTGCTGCATGACATTCTTTGGGCCGTCCATGACGGAAAAAACCATGGTAGAAGTGAGGGCGAGGAAAATATCAGGGAGTTCCCGGTTACGGTGGGTGGTCGGGGGCCGAGCGATGCGCGTTTCTCTCATACACGTACGCCCGTGGGTGCGAGGCGTTGGGCTCTAACTAAACCCGAGCGAGGCGTTCGCCTACTGAACCCGAGCGATTGCACTGCAGGCTACGCATTACTGAACCTGAGCGATCGATCGATGGCTGTTAACTGAACCCGATCGAGCGATTCCTTCGTTTGCTACTGCTGCTGACTGAAGCCGATCGAACTTGCTGCCTCCTTCCCTTGATGAATAGTGAGCGTTGTTGGGGGGTTAGATGAACAGTTCCGGGTGGGGGGTTGGATGAACAGGACCCCGTGGTGTTGCTGCTGGATGAACAAGACCCCAATCGATCGAGCCGGTTGGGCGTGGATGAACAGGACCCCGTGGAGGGATGGTTGATCAGTAGCCGGTGGAGGGCTGGGTGAACAGTAGCCCGTGGAGGGGTGGTTGAATAGGACCTCATGGAGAGGGCTGGTTGAACAGTAGCCGGTGGAGGAGCGGTGGAGGCTGGATGAACAGGAGCCCATGGATGAACAGTCGCAGGTGGAGGCTGGAGGAGGTCGACGGTGGATGAACAGTAGCCTGTGGAGGCAGTCGACAATGGAGATGAACAGTATCCCGTGGAGTCCCGTTTTGCGGTATGCCACACCCCTCCTGATGAACAGCACCCCCGTTTCGACCGTAGCACTCCAACACAAGTCCGTTTCCTTTGTTTTGTGGTACGCCACACCTCTCCCGATCAACGGGACCCCGTTTCGACCGTAGGAGGTCCAAGAGAAGTCTGTTTCCTCCGTTTTGCGGTACGCTAGACCCCTCCCGATGAATAGGATCCCATTTCGACCGTGGCCGGTCGAACACAAGGCCGTTTCCTCCGTTCTACGGTATGCCAGGCCTCGTTTCGATCGGCTGTTCCGTCCAAGCCGGTTGGCTCTCGATGAACATGATGTATTCCGTTGCCTCCCGATGAACACGACGCATTCCGTTGCCTCCCGATGGACACGACGACGACGCAGTTTCTCCTTTCCAACCCAGCCATGTACACGAGCCCTGGCTGTACGTATGCGCGAGTAGGCGTTCGAGACCTTGCACGTATGTACGCATGTGGTTGTATTTACTTTCTTGCACCCTGGCCGCTGTACGTACGTGTACATGATATTAACGGGACTGCGTGACATGCTATGTGCGCGCCTCTACTACGACACGTGTGCGCCTCTACTACGACACATGCCCTTCCTTACACGGCCACGGTTCATCGCTGCAGCCTGCAGACAGACCGATCGACCAGTATGTATGTACACGTTCGCGACCAGAATGACAACGCTACGTACGCTTTGACCCGGTGGGTCCCGACTGTCAGGCACTTCCTTGCGTGCGAAGATGTAGCTGGTGGGTCCCAGCAGTCAGGGGGCGAATCATTTTTTTGCCCGTAATATGGACGCACTTCCTTGCGTGCGAAGATGTAGCTGGTGGGTCTCAGCAGTCAGGGGAGAAACATTTTTTTTCGCGAAATAAGGTGGCCCGTCCGGTGGGTCCCTGCTGTCAGGTGGAGGAATCATTATTTTCCACGTAATAAGGAGGCACTTCCTTGCTGCGGCCGTGGACCTAGCTGTCAGCCTCTCCACATACAGTACTCTTCCGATGGAAGTCGTTCCTTGACCACGATGACCACGCTGTGCCGAGAGCACCAGGGCGGTGGACGATGGCGAGGCCTAGGAAGGGGATGACGTGGAGCCGGGGAAGACACGGTAGTGGAAGCCCATGCAGAGAGGAGGACGAGGCTTCACTGGTTCGGCTGCGGTGTGAGGCTGTCGTCGCCGCAAAATAACATGGGGTGTGGGTGAGTAGAGGGATGCCCTGTCCAGCGGTTGGAGTAGTAGGGGGCGGTGAGGCCTGCGTGGCAGCACAGCCGACCACGGGAGGCGGGAGCAGGCAGTCCCGCTGGCGCTGGATTTGGCGGCTGGAGCAAAAAGATGAGAGATTGAAGAAACACGACGGCCGTTGGATTGACATCTAACGGTTATGTCTGCTAGAATCGTTTGTTGACGTATATAATAAGTAAAAAAATCTTGCATACGCGTCAACTTAATAGGCCCAGAAGTCAGACCATTCCCTATTTTTTTTAAATAATTTATATATAGCTCATTGCAACTTCTTATGCAATTTATTGCAGTCCGTTTCTTTTCGTTGGCCAGGGCCAGGGTTAAAAATTTAAACGGAATTTTGCATATTTCTATGGGTTCCAAACTATTTTTAATACCGAAATGTCGAGCCAGATTTAAAGTACTTTGAAGATATATTTAAATTAGGTTAATGCCCATTGAAATAGTGTTGGATTCTGGATTCCGGCAAACCCTTGAGGTTCGAACACTGGGGTGCACGAAGATCTCCCTCTCTAGCTCGCTCTCGCAACGATCTCAAGGCCTAGCTCGACGAACCCAAAGAGCAAGAGACACGAGGGTCCATACTGGTTCGGGCTACCATTGTGGTGTAATACCCTACTCCAGTGTGGTGTGGTGGATTGCCTTGTAGGCTGAGGATGAACAGGTACAAGGGATGAACAGCCTCCTGAGGAGAGGTGTTCTTGAGCTCGGTGAGCTTGTGCGCTCAGGATGGTCTGAATAACCCTCTCTCGTCTCTAGATTCGTTTTTCCTCTATGATGGTGGCTAGTCCTATTTATAGAGGCCCTGGTCCTCTTCGCAAATATTAGGTGGGAAGGGATCCCACAACGGCCAATTTGACGGGGGGCAGCTAGTACATGCTATCCTGACAAAAGGTGGTATTCGCCTGCCAAAGGCTCTGGTGGTGACGCCGTCGTGGGCTCCGCGGTGACCTCCGTCCTGCCGTCCTGGTGGTCTTGGTCTCGTTGCACCAATATGAAAACCTTTGCCTGATGCCTCGGGACTCCTCGCCTGCACGTGCCTCTTTAGCACCAAAGAGGCAACCGGTACTCTACGCCCGCTGGCGCCCGCTTGGGCTTGGTCGTCATGGCTCACATCACGGGAACCTCGCGAGGTGCCCCTTGCATAGATCTCTCCGCTCCTCAGGAGCCAGCCTAGGGAGGCTTCCCCTGAGGAGGTCTTGCGTCGTCCACCTCGCGAGGCTCGGCCCCTCGCGAGGGTCTTGAGTGGTTGTTGATGAAGGTGGGCCGTACCAGGCCGCTGGAGGAGCCAAGCCCTGGGCCGCAGGCAGGCAAGTCTGGGCACCCCCATTCCCAGGACACCGACAGTAGCCCCCGGGCCCAAGGTACGCTCGGACTTGGCTTCGAGGCGAAGCCAAGGGTCAAGTGCGGAGTGCCGCGGGCCCCAATAGCCTGCGGCCTTGATTGAGGCGTGGCAATTGACAGGACGTGGGCGCCTCTGCTTCCCCACGCTGCCTCGGCAACCGCCCGACTTGACAAGTCCCTGCAGCATGCAGAGAAAACCATCATTACCTGCGATCGTGGAGGCCGGCGGTTGGCCTCCCTCCGGCTATAAGTGAGGAGGGGGCGGAGCACCCGTCGCTCATCTCTTCTTCCATTCCGCCTGCTTCTTCTTCTTCCTCCTCCTCGCCGCGACACCCATGGCGCTGATACGAAGGTTCTCTACTGCTGAGAAGGGGAAGGCTCCCCGCGAATAGCCGGGGCCACTCCCGCCGAAGAAGAGGCTGGCCCGCTCTCGTGACGTTGTCGTGAGGCCGGAGGTGACAAGGCCCTGGCATGAACGGCCTCCCCCCGGCTATCGCTGCCTTTGTACGCCCAGGCAGAGGGCTCCAGAAGAGGAGGTAGCAACCGACGTCGATCACGCCGTGGCCGCGGTGGCCGTACCGTGGCGGTGTGCGCCGCCGCCCCGGTAACCCACGCCGAGGGCTCCTCGCGTGAACTTGTGGTGTGGGCGGTGATGCCACCGCGCTCTTGGATCCGCTTCCTGCTATTCTTCTCTGCGGAGATGCCGCCGAGGGGGCCACTCGAGCTGTGGCTGCAACACGCCGAGTGCGTCGCCCCGGCAACGGGGGCGGAGGTTGAGGTCGTCTCCCCGGGCAAGATCTTCATGACACGCGGATGGGGCAAGGTCGCCCGAGTTTGCGGCGCGGAGGGCGCTCTCGCCATCCACTTCGAATACGATGGTGCCTCCACGATGTTCTTCAAGGTCTTTGACGAGGAAGGCCGCCGCCTGGAGTGCTACCCTGGAGGGGGCCGTCGGGACGGTGCAGCAGCAGGAGCCGGGCCCGCCACTGGCCTCGCCGGCAGTTCCTCCGACAACAGTGACGGCGCTTGGGAGTCCAGCGACTCTCCCGAGCCCTACGAGACTTCGGAGACGAGTGACGACAGCTACTTGCCCCCGAGCTCTCGCCGTGCCCGGAGCACAGTAGCGGCGTCCGCCCGTCACCGCCGTTGATCTGGATGGGGTTGGCGTCGGCCTCCCATGGCCCACTGTTGATGACGCCATCAGCGGCGACGCTTGTAGATATGGCTCCTAGAAATCTTCTCCTTTTGTTCCGTGCGAGGAATCGAGATGAACCCCAAGGGGGCGTGTAAAGGATCTGTAGTGCCTTTTGTTAATGTTGTCCTTATTATGAAGATTTACGACTACATGTCTTGCTTCGGCTTAGTCCCCCCTTTCCATCCTCGTGGTAGCTTGGTGCTCTACGCCAACAGGTCCCGGTCCCCAGGCAGGCTGCAGCCGCCGCTGGTATGCCAGGTCACGATGCCGTGGTCAAGGCCAGGAGGTGAGCGGCCCGAGGTCCAGTAAGAGCTCCTGAGGCGTGATGCTCAAGAGGTCCTGTCGGGGATATACCCCGCGGTATGACCCGGCCGGACCTGGCGCTTCATCGTGACCCGCCGGGTGATTGGCGACTCATAGGTCTGGCGGTTCACTGGTGTGATGACTCACGAGCCTGGCGACTTAATGATGGCCCCGACGGCGGGTCAGACAGAAGAGTAGGCCCAAAGCCCAGAAGGCCGGCTCATGTTATGGTGGGCCGGTTTATGAAGAAAGGCATAAAGAATATTCTCCTACCAAGGAAGCGAGACCCGGACTTGTATTCAACTTGTAAGAAAAGATAGACTAGTCCTAGTCCTACTAGGACTCCACATGTAACCCGCCCCTCTAACTTATATAAGGAGGGGCAGGGCACCCCAAAGAGGGACAAGCAACAAGAAATAATCTCTAGGGCTAAACACCGAGAGCCGGAGCCGGCGACTCTCCCGTGATCATAATGAGACCTAGCCTCAAACAACACGTAGGGTTGTTACCGGATGATGTTTCCCCGGGCCCGAAGCTGTCTAAACCCTTGTCTCGTGCGTTGGACCGCCCTGCGTCTCTCATCCCAATCAACCCCTCTCAAGCTACTACATAGATGCGCTGGCCTCACGACTAAGTCCTCACGCTAAGGACATCTGACGTGACAATTCCACGACAGTTGGCGCCCACCGTGGGGCCTGCGCACGGTGGTGTTGAGTTCTTGGAGGGATCTTTTCAGGACTTGAGAAGTTCACAACCCGCCGGATGAGCAATAGCCGGCACGGAAGAATTTATATCATCAACGATGAGTTGGAACGACGAGGATAAAATTAAGTTCAGGAAAAAATTAGGGTTACAGTTTGTCCGTCGCCGTCGTCATGCAATGTGCTGTGCAATCAGGCGGATGCGGTCAACTTTTCTCGGCGGGCTGTGCGTGGCATCTAGCAAATCCATCAAGCTGTCAAATCACCACGTCGCTGAGACCGTCAACTTCCGTTAGAAGTTTGATTGGACACATTACAAGTTACGGAGCATCAACTCGTAGCTGCTGGTGCTATTTCCTTCAATGTACAAGCGATCCGAAGTCTGATCGATGTTTGGAGTACCCGCCTGCAAGAGGCCGAGACCGACAGGAGTCTTGTACAAATCGCCGAGACCGACAAGTTCTTGCTGCCGATTCAACTCGTACACAGCGATAGAGATTGATTCTTGTGTGGCCAGTCTGGCAGAATTACGAGGAGGCAAACAAAAACCATTATGAAATACTACCAGCGCCGCTGATCATTTGGAAAAAGGTACATGCACGTACACTATTTTTCAGGGACATCATATAGGTATGCCTATGGAACCGCACCAAGAAAAGCCTCAAAATACCAACACAGCAACGCCCAAACTCTCCGATGGGAATATACGTAGGCCAACAGTTACAGGAAAGATTAACAGAGACAAGACATCAAGTTCCAAATTTCACTGGGATCAGATAAAATATTTTTAAAAGGAAAGGACAGTTGAAACTATAATCATCTCGATTGACGTCGGCTCAAGTCTCGCAAAACTGAATGCTTCTCACGTGGGGGCAAGGGGACCGGAGTGCTAGTACAGAGGCTTTCAAACGCCCATCGGCTGGCGTCATCATCACAAGATACCAGCGATTCGGGTATTGTCAGATCCTCCGGTCGCCTGTGAGTCGCCACTGCTGCAACGCGCTGCTGCCTGGGCCTCGTGCTACTCCGCCCACGCTCAGCCTCCCTCGCCGCCATGTGAGACACCCCCGTTGAGCTGCTGCTGCTCTCAGCCTTAGCTGCGGCCCTGCGTCGCCGAGCCGCCCCCGCTGATGTGGAACTGAGCCGGCACCTCCGCCACGCGGCCCTCGTCTCCATCCCACGCTGCCTCGCCGTGCCCGCACTGAGCCAGCCCGGCTGAGCAACTTGCCTCCGCCGCAGGCCACTTCTTCCGCGTCTGAACCGCTGTTTCCACGGTTTCATCTGTGTTGAGCCGCCGTGGTCTCTGTGTTCCACTATAGCCGTAACTGCGCCCCGAGCTGCCTGATTTGCCTCGGCCATCCACCCGCCATCGTTCGTCTGCAAACTGATCTACACCACGGCCTCACTGGTGACTCGCCCATGGGCCGCCGGATTTCGCCGTCCGCTCCTACTACGGCCGCCTCCTGAGCCGTCCCCGTGCTGGGTCACCTCCATCAAAACCGCCGCAGTGGATCTGCCTTAACCCGCCGTCGTTGCGCGGTCCGGTCGCCTCCATCGCCATGCGTCAAATCACCCTCGCCTCCGTACTAGCACGCCCACGCGGCCAGGTCACCGCCACTGCGGCCATATGCCCCGACGCCTCCGCACCGGCGATGTTTCCGTTGAGCCGCTGGGGTCACCGTTCGCTTCGAGCTGTTGCGGGCCGGCCCTGCTTCGCCTTCAATCCACCGTGGCCTTGGGCTGCTGCTTCTGAGCCGTCTGCGCCATTGCTAGTTTCTACTTCTGAGTCGCCGGCGCCGTTGCGTGCTTCTGCCATGATTGGTTACGTTACCCTGTCCCACGATGGCTTAAGCCGGCCTCGCCTCACTGTATTTCGCGTGACCGATTTGCTGCCTCACCCCATCGTCACTGGCGGATCACCGTTCTCCAACCTTGAAAGTGAAGGACCCACCGGGTCGCGGACCTTGCCTCTGTGTTAAGCATCCACCAAGCCGTGGTCGCTAGAAGTCGCCCCGGCCGTGTTTAAGCCGCCCTCACCTGCGCGTGGAGCTACTCTTTTCTGCCACCAAGGCATGCATGTTGTCATAAAACGGGGAACTGAAGCTGATATAGCAGCAGTCCCGTTGTCACAACTCTGGAGCTGCAGCCCCGCCACCCACGTGAAGGGCCAAGCACCAGCGTCTACGCAAGAATTAAAAAAGGGGCCACGTGGGTGCTACTGCGTCTAACGCTGTCCAGCATTATTTCAATGCCAGCGTTTGTGTTCATCTGATAAAGCAGACCAGGTGCTATTGTTTCTATCTACTTTTAATACATATTTTAATCAAGAAGAGCAATTACTTTGGTTTGTATATTTCTATGTGCAGCAAAGGTGGTGCCATGTTGTGTCTATGAAGTGTGTGTCAACATCGTCACGCACCGGGCCGCACCTGCCTGCTTACTGATGAAACGGGTGTGCGCAAGTCGCCGCCCGTACAGTTTAATCTACATCAACCCGCCGGAGCCGCGTTGAGCCGCCCCTACCGCTTTGAGCCGCCGGGATTATATTAAGGTCGCCGGTCTGCCCGAGCCGCCGAAACTATATTGGGTCACTGATCTGCCTGAGCTACCTCTGTCACGATAAACGGATCATCCGTCATCCTAACAAATCAGGTGATATCCATCCAAGTATGTTTTATTAGCACATGTTGTTTTTTGTCAAAGAACAGTTTATCTTTGCCTTGGTCTGCAATATTGTTTATGCAGGGCAATTATTTATGACAAAAAATGATATTATACCGTGGAGTTGGAGGCACGCCAACATCTTTTGCCATAGGTGGTCGTCGTTACTCAACGGACTCCCGCACCGGCTTACAACGCCGTGGCCGTCTCTCGCGACCGCGCCGGCTTACAATGTCGTGGCCGTCTTTTGCGGCCACACCGGTTTACAACAAGGAGGACAACTTGCCCGTCCGCACCGGCTTACAACGCCACGGCCGGTTCATCTGTCTGTGCCGCCTCAGATGTTGCGGTCATCTTTACCGTCCGTCTCTCGCGGCCTGGTCTACAAAAATACACCGGGCCGCACCTGTCTACATGAGCGGATTATCGAATATGAGCAAGTCACTGCTTGGGAAGCCTGGTTTTCTTTCAACAAAATGGAGGCAAATTGTCATATACTATCAACCGCCGTCTGCACAGGATGGCTCAATGGACATGCGCACAAGTCGCCGTCACTACGGTTTGGTTGAGCTTCAAACAGCCAGTTGGAAGGAACCATTGGCCGAGTTGCTGACACGGCTCATACGGGATCATTTATAACCCGCTGCAGTCACCTCAACCTTCTGTGGATACACATCGTGCTATCAACACCAATGATATACAAGTTATGCCGGTTTATATCACAGTTAAGTATGGAGAATCTCAAGCCAACTCCTCGAGTCATCTTGAGACTCGGGGGCTACAGTGACATGACTCGGGAACCCCGGGTCGTTGGAGGGAATGATAACCCGGTTCCGGAGGCTACTACCATATCGATGAAACTTTAAAGGCCGTCAGAAAATTGCCGGTTCAAATAAAGATTCCTGTTTAAAATCCGGTTCAAGAGATATCTTTCTCCCGCAAAGTTTTGAAGCTCTCAAATCCGGTTCAAACGTCCGGCTCAAGGTACCCTGCTTTAATGACCATTGGGAGCTGATCGTATTTGAATTTAGCTTAACCCTTTTGGTGAGACCCTGATCGTATTCGAATCAGAGTCGTTAAATATTCTCATGATCACTTGGGGGCTTCCTGTTCAAACATAGGTCGTATTCGAACCAAAGAGAACATAGCTGTCGATACCCACTTGATTGGCACACTGCCGAGGTCATTGGGGAGTTTCTTGGTCATATTTGAACCATAGCTCAACCCCCTTTGGGAACCGACGTGGATCGTATTCGAATCAGCGTCGTTAAACAACTCTCAAGGTCATTTGGGGGCTTCCTGTTCAAACATAGGTCGTATTCGAACCAAAGAGAACATAGCTGTCAGTACCCTCTTGATCGGCAACGCCAAAAGCCACTGGGGGCTATATGATCGTATTCGAATCTTAGCTTAACCCCTTTGGGACGGTTTTCTGATCGTATTTGAATCAGAAGCCTCAAAAACTTTGAAGTCTCTTTTTGCAAATAATTTTTGGGATTTTATTTGAAGCTCTTTTGAACACATCTAAAGTGTATATGAGTGGTTTCTATTTAAACCCGGCTTGATTTTCGATGATAAGTCACCGGCTTATGACAATCATCATCTATGTGGAACAATTGGCTTCTAAGGATTGGGTCATCACACTTACTGCACAGGTATCGTAAGCCAGCGATACAGTTCAATATCACAGGTCATATAAACCGACAAATGCAAATTCAATATCACAAGTATGATATTATTGTTATGTTTCAAAGTTATGATTCATAACAGGCTTATCTGTGACTCCTTTTTTACACACCCGTGGTCATATGTAAGATATTATGACCCGCCCTGCGGTAAACCGCCGAGGTTTCTTGTGATCTACTCGTGTGCAGGATAAGACCACATTTGGGTAGTTACCCGCCCTGGCTTTTGACATTAAGTCGCCAGGGCGTATGTTGTTTAAACTCTGTGCAGGATTTGCAGAACTATGACTTATATAAATGTTTAAGTCCAAGCCCATCATCGCAAGATTGACATTGGTGTCTCAAAAAGGTTATCAATTCTTGATTTTCTCAAAAGGCTATAAATAGCCGGGTTATAAAATTTCCGGCTTACAATGGAGGCGTAATAAATCGCCATTGGCCAAGAGCCGCCAGGTATTTAAACTCCGGGTTTACTTGTCAACCGATGAGGTATTCAAATCTTGAATAGCCAACATGGCTGGATTTCTATTGTGATTATCAATAACCAGTGTTATGATTGAGGTTTTCAAAGTCGCTTCAGCGCAACGGCTATTATTGTTATCAATGGGCATGATTTATTTTACAATGGAGGAAATAGTCCCGAGTCGCTGCAGGCTTACGACCCGGCACTTGCGGGCTACATTGTTCAAATCGAGATTACAACGAATATACAAGTCCCATGTCACTGCCAGCATGCACCATGGCACTTGGGGGCTAATGCAAAGTCATTCTTTTTGGCTCAACTTATTGAAGACCCGACTCATCACATTCTAAATGAGCCGGCCCTTAGGGGCTACCAATTGCTCCAGTCAAAAATTCGAGGTACACAAGCCTTAATCCATTATATTGAAAGATCCACTATTCAGTTGGTAGAATACAAAGCCCTTAACCTTGTGGACGTGGGTTCAAGCCCCATGGTGGAGATTACATCATATACTGTTATTATCAATGATCATATTTACAAAGTCCCTGCTCATTATTGCATAATGACCCGGCCCTTGGGGGCTACGCTGGTTAAAGTTTATATGACCATAAGGCAATTACAAGTCCCAGGTTACTGCAAGCATGACAACCCGGCACTTGGGGGCTACATAATATGGAGTATTCAGTTTTTACTAGTGACTGAGATGAACAATATGGATTTCTTCAAAGTGGCAGCATTTATATTGAAGCAAGTCTTAAGCCATCACTTTGTTCTCCTCAAGACTTGGGGGTTACAGGTATTATATTATTATCGAAGAAATATTTCAAATTCTTTGTTTTGAGCAAACCAGATTGACCCGGCGTCACCAATCATTATGACCCTGTGACTACAACCCGGCGTCATCAATAAACATGAACCGGCGTTGGCAACAATTATGACCCGGCATCATCAGTCTTTTATAACCCGGAGATTTTGGAAATTATAACTCGACAAGATCTATATCTTTAAGCCGGTTGAAAACCAGATGAGTATTTTAAGACCTATATTTTTAAGCCGACGCTTTGGAAGCTGACTCAAGTGGATTATTTCTTACAATATTTCTCTACAAGAGACCAATGCCAGCAAATTGACTCTGAAGCTGGCCTATTGACCCGGATTTTTCAAAAGAAGTGCTCGGATTTTTTGCATTGGCAAGGTTTGGACATATCTGTTAAAAGAGATTTGCTATAAGATCTTGAGTATGCATCCAGGAGGAAATGACAAGGACTTAAAGATGATCAGGTGCCGGTTCACGAAAATATTTAACCCGGAACACAACCTATCAAGTTTGTTCTTGTGTTTATTTTACAGGATCAGTTTAACATGGACAAATCCAAATTAAACTGGGGGCTAATGTCGGGGATATACCCCGCGGTATGACCCGGCCGGACCTGGCGCTTCATCGTGACCCGCCGGGTGATTGGCGACTCATAGGTCTGGCGGTTCACTGGTGTGACGACTCACGAGCCTGGCGACTTAATGATGGCCCCGACGGCGGGTCAGACAGAAGAGTAGGCCCAAAGCCCAGAAGGCCGGCTCATGTTATGGTGGGCCGGTTTATGAAGAAAGGCATAAAGAATATTCTCCTACCAAGGAAGCGAGACCCGGACTTGTATTCAACTTGTAAGAAAAGATAGACTAGTCCTAGTCCTACTAGGACTCCACATGTAACCCGCCCCTCTAACTTATATAAGGAGGGGCAGGGCACCCCAAAGAGGGACAAGCAACAAGAAATAATCTCTAGGGCTAAACACCGAGAGCCGGAGCCGGCGACTCTCCCATGATCATAATGAGACCTAGCCTCAAACAGCACGTAGGGTTGTTACCGGATGATGTTTCCCGGGGCCCGAAGCTGTCTAAACCCTTGTCTCGTGCGTTGGACCGCCCTGCGTCTCTCATCCCAATCAACCCCTCTCAAGCTACTACATAGATGCGCTGGCCTCACGACTAAGTCCTTACACCTAGGACATCTGACGTGTTAAGTCCATGACAGGTCCCCTTTAGCGTGCAACCGGCCACCTGAAGGTAGGAAAGGAAGGCGGCGTCGCCATAGCAAGGCTGCAAGAGACGGGCATCCTATGTCGCAGCGCTTGGACGATCCGAGTGCGAGACTTATCTTAGCGGTCCAGAGTCGATTCCTTGTGCAGCACCGGATTCGTGCGTCAATGGCCATAGTGCAGTCGGGTTAGGCCTGTGCGAGCCTCCCTCTCTTTTTCACGCTCTTCTGTGTGCTCTACGTCCTCAGGTCCCAGCCCTTGAGCGAGTTCAGTCGCCGCTGGTATGCCAGGCCGCGATGCCGTGGGCAAGGCCAGGGGGTGAGGGCTGGAGAGCCAGTAAGAGCTCCTGAGTCGCGATGCTCAGGAGCCCCCCTTAACGCATGAAAAAGGAAGGAGCCTGCAGTGCCGCCCGTTGCCAACATCCGGAGGTTCCTGCAGGTTAGCGCGAGGGGGATACAGATTGCAACCGCGCTTGCCGGTCTGCCACTGGTCGTTCTGCAAGAAGATGAAGGCACTGAGGGCCTGGTGAGGTGACGTGTGCGGGGCGTGTCACGAGCCAGAGCTCGACCACTCAGATTTGTCAGCGTTGCAGGGACGGACCCGAGCACGAGCGCCGTGCCAGCATGAGTAGCCCCCGTTGTGGGATGAACAAGGGGCCGATCGGCAACGCGGGCGGCCACGATGGGTAACAATCAAGCAGGTGATAACCATAGAATGACTCAAGCAAAGAGGCAGGTTAGCTTAGGTAGATGCAAGAATGATACATGGCACTAGGACGGACACGAGCGGCCTGGGGAAGATGCAGCCCGAGGGGTGCTCCCAGCAGAGTAAGCTAAAGATGCAAAAGGATACACGTCGCAGGGACAGACCCGTGTGACTTGGGGATAATGCTGCCTGAGGGGCACCCCCAACTGAATGAACTGGAAAGAGTCACCTGATAACGCCACTGGAGTGATGTTGGAGTAGCCGAAGATGCATGCCGAAGAGTCGTTCCTCACGAGGCGCCAGGGTCCTGAGCCTCGGGAGGCTCTGCGGGCCCTGGTGGCTCCTGGAGAACAATCGCAATCTCCTCCAGGACGGCATGTGGCCTGGCCTCCTGAGCCGCCAGGATGCTCCGCAGATGGCGCTGGAAGGTGAAAGCCGCGTTCGGCAAGCCGAATGGCATGCGAACATAGCTGTGAGGTGGACCCTCGCACCGTCCAATGCGCGAAGGCCAGAAACATCCCTGAGATGCGGCCCTATTAAGCCCTGGAATGTCGACGCAGACGCGCAGGCCCCCGTCCTCGCCAGGATGGGGAGCTGCGCCAGGTGGTGGACGGCGGTCGCCGCGTATGGTCCTTGCTTCTTGAAGCTCCTAGATCGCCTTGGTGATGAACTCCAGAGCACTAGGAGCTCCATGTGTCGTGCCCTCTCGAGGGAAACGTGAAGCGAAGCACGCTTCCACGCGGTGCCTGAGCGCCTCCCTCGTGACGTTGGCTAGGTCTGAGGCCCTCCAGAAGAGAGCCCCCAAGCCCAGCCTGAGGAGGGCACCGGGCGCGCCTTCCTATGCGAGGGAGGAGGCGCCCCAGCTGCGGGCGTAGGTCCCGAGGTCGTGCCGCTGGAGACACCGCTCTCCTTAGGCGATGGGTGGAGTAGCTGCTTCTTTTTCTTGGGGATGGCCTCAGGAGGGTACGTGGTGCCTTCATTGTTGGGGTCTTTGACTACTGCAGCCCGGTAGGCGCGCTCGAGGGAGCACACCGCATCTCTTTCTTCACATGGGACCATGATGATGCCGCCGCTCCGTGGCATCTTGAGTACGTTGTAGCCATGGTGGGTTACTGCCATGAACTTGGCCAAGGCTGGATACCCAAGGATGGCATTGTACGGAAGGCGGGTGTGGGCGATGTCATAGTCGATGAGCTCGGCGCGGTAGTTGTCACGCTGGCCGAAGGTGACAGGGAGGCGGACCTGCCCTATCGGGGTGGTGGAGCCGTCGGTCACTCCTGAGAAGGGCTTGGTAGGCTGCAGCTGATCATATGGCACGTGAAGGCTGTCGAACGTCTCGACGGACAGGACATTGAGCCCTGTGCCGCCGTCGATGAGGGTCTTGGTGACTTGGACGTTGCTGATGATAGGTGAGCAGAGCATTGGGAGGGCACCGACTGTTGCCGTGCACTTGAGTTGGTCTGATGAGCTAAAGGTGATGGCGCACTTGGACCACCTGAGCGGGCGCGTGGCTTCGAGCCTGGGAAGGGCCACGTTCACCTCACGAGCAAACTGCTTGAAGATACACTGAAAGGCTGGGGCTTGAGCACCACCCAAGATGCAGGCGATGGCACGAGGCTCTTGGAAGCCCCCGGCCCCCTCGTCCTGATGATGGTCGTCGTTCCTGCTTGGTGGTGGTGGCAGCGGAGGGAGCCCAGCGTTGCCCTGAGGAAGGTACTCACGAGGCTGGTCTCTCCAGGCGCCCTCGCGAGTAGGGTCCTGATAGTGGTCCTCCCGAGGGCGGTCGCGCCACTCCTGGTGGGGGCCGCGGTCGTGCCAGCGTCCCCCGCTTCGTCCTCCTCCACGGCCGTAGCCTCGGTCGCTCGAGGCATCGACTAAAACGTCCATCGCGGATATCTCCGCTCCTCACGAGGTAGCCTGGCTTGGCCGCTCCGTAGGAAGTCTTGCGTCGTCCGCCTCGCGAGGCTTGGCCCCTCTCGAGGGTCTTGAATGCTTTGTTGATGAAGATGGGCCGTACAGGCCCGCTAGCATAGCCACGCCGTGGGACGCAGGCAGGGAAGTCTGGGACCCCCGTTCCCAAAACACCGACAGTAGCCCCCGGGCCCAAGGTGCGCTCGGGCTTGGCTTCGCGGCGAAGCCAAGGGTCAAGTACGGAGCGCCGCGGGCCCTAAAAGCCTGCGGCCTTGGTCGACGCGTGGCGGTTGATTGGACGTGGGCGTCTCCACTTCCCCACGCTGCCTCGGCAACTGCTTGACTTGACAAGTCCCTGCGACATGCAAGGAAAACCATCATTACCTGTGATCGTGGGGGGGGGGGCGGTTGGCCTTCTTCCGCTATAAATGGGGAGGGGGGTGGAGCCCCGTCGCCCATCTCATCCTTGCTCACTTGCTTCTTCCTCGTCGCTCCATTGCTAGCAGCACCACCAATGGCGCCGCGAAGGAAGTTCTCTGCCGCCGAGAAGGGGAAGGCCCCTCGCGAGGGACCCGGCTCCCCAGCGCCCAAGCGCAGACGCGGTCGTCCGCACAAGCACGTCGTGACCCCCGCCGCGGCCCACTGTCGTGGCGGCACCGCGGCATGCGGAGGGGGTCGTCCCAGCCATGGCGGTCAAGTTGACGAAGGGAGGCGTGCCATGGTGGTGCGGCCTCCCCGTCCGCGCTTCCATTCGGCGGAAGTGTTGCCGGAGTTTGTTGTCTGGTTGGAGAACCTGGCCGGCAACTGGCTCCAGCTTCCACGCTTCTTCGTCGACGAACTGCGGGCCTCTGGTCCAGGCGGGCTCTGGTTGCAGGCGGATGGTTGCTGCAGCAAGGCCTCTTGGGTCGTGGTCGAGACTTCCGCCGCGGGCAACATAGCCCTGGCCCGTGGCTGGCAGACGTTCGCCTGCGCGCACGGCCTGGGCAGGCGGTGCACCCTCCACTTCAAGTATGATGGTGGAGCGACCCTCTATGTGAGGGTGTTTGGGGAAGATGGTCGCCGCGTTGGGTGCTACCCCGAGACGAACGACGGCGAGGAGGTGCTCGGCCTTGGCGACAGTCGCGACGAGGATGAGGGCGAGCCCGCCCTCGGCGGCAACCGTGTCTCGTCCAGCTATGGCGGCTCTTCCTCCGGCGATAGCTCCAGCAGTGGTGGCTATGACCAGCCGCCGCACTGCCGCGCCCGCTTTGAAGGCGGCAGCGGGTCGTCTCGTCGCCGCGCCTCTGTGAAGCGTGAGCAGGGGTCTGGCTAGGCTCGGGATGTCACTAGGGGCCTGCCTCCGTGGATCGCTGCAACGCTGCTTTTGTTTTGCTCTTTTTCCTGCATCAAAAAATGTAACCAGTATGGGCCCAGAGGGGCGTGTATCGAACTGTGGTTCCTTGGTTATTGCACTATGCGTGTTGTTCCCGTGCCGTGTTGCTATTTTGCGCAAAGATAACTTAACCTGGTGCATCCGGGACGCCCACTTCCTTACGAGGTGTTTGTTTCCTCGTGTCCTTCCTGACCTGGTGGTCTGTGTTTGCTCGGGAACTGCAAAAAATCGTTAGAAGGTGTGCTAGAAGATTTGCCATCCACCCAAGCCTTGACCTGGCGCTTTGTATCGTGGTGCCCAAGGGGCACGGACTAGGAGAGATGCGCCAGTTTTTGGGCTTGAACGAGGGTGCCTCGCGAGAGGGCAAAGAGGAGAAAAATGTTCGCGAGGGCACCTGCCTAGCCCCCTCGCGAGGTATGCGAGAGAGAGAACACGAGTGAACCAGAGCCGGAAAATGCGGTAAGAGGCGAGGGAATCGAATCAGCAAGGAACACCAAAAAGCAGACTTTGATTAAGGAAAAGCCGCGTCCGGCACCTAATCTAGTCTTCAAGTCTTCTCACCAGCGCGGGGCTAAGTGCTGCCACTAGGTGTGGGAGGGAGCCCCAGGGCCTGAGGCCGGCGCTCCTGAGACTCCGGGGCGTGTACAACCCCACTCATTATTACGTGAGAGTGTCACGGGCGGCGATTCTTCACAGGCACCGGGCCTTCTTCACAGGCTCTGGGCCTTTCTTCACAGGCTCTGGGCCTTGCTTCATGGGTAGAACTTCCGGAGGTGCTGGATGTTCCAGGCGTTCTGGATGGGTATCCCGTCCTGCGTCTCCAGGCGCGCGGCGCCAGGCCTGGAGACATGGACGACCCTGAACGGGCCCTCCCACATGGGTGAGAGCTTGTGCAGCCCTTCCCTGGAGAGGACCCGCCTCAGGACGAGGTCGCCCACCTCGAGCATCCTGGAGCGGATGTTGCGGCAGTGGTATCGCCGCAGCGCTTGCTGGTACCTTGCCGCCCTCAGTGCAGCTTCGCTATGATGTTCCTCCCCCAGCACAAGATCCATCCCTCGCGTGGCGTCCTGCTGCGTTTCGTCGAACGCTAGGACCCATGCGGAGCGATGCTTGACCTCGTGAGGGAGGACTGTTTCAGCTCCGTAGACAAGGAAGAATGGGGTCTCGCCCGTTGGCTTGGTGGCGGTGGTGCGGATGGACCACAGCACGGACTGAAGCTCGTCGTGCCAGCCCCTGCCAAAGGCCTCGAGCTTCTTCTTGAAGGTCCTGGTCCTGAGGCCCCTCAGGACCTCCGCGTTGGCACGTTCGGCCTGACCATTGCTCCTGGGGTGCGCCACCGATGCGTAGCAAATCTGCGTTCCAAGGTTAGCACAGTAGGTTTTGAAGAGGTTACCAGTAACCTGCGAGCCATTATCTGTGATGATGCGGTTGGGGACCCTGAAGCGGCTCACGAGGCCCTTGATGAACTTGACAGCAGAGCCGGCTGGGATGGTACAGACGGCTTCCACTTCCGCCCACTTGGTGAACTTGTCGATGGCGACGTAGAGGTAGCGGTAGCCCCCTGGCGCTCGTGGGAACGGTCCCAAGATGTCCAGCCCCCAGACCGCGAACGGCCACGTGAGTGGAATGGTGGAGGCCCTAAGCCGGCTGATGAATTTGCTTGGCGTGGAACTGGCAGGCTTCGCAGCACTTCACCAGCTTAGCTGCGTCGTTGAGCGCAGTGGGCCAGTAGAACCCACTGCGGAATACTTTGCTGACGAGGGTCCGTGATGATGAGTGGTGCCCGCAGTCACCACCGTGTATGTCAGTTAGCAGCTCCTTCCCCTGGTCCCTGGAAATGCAGCGCAAGGAAACGTCGTTTGGCCGCTTCCTGTATAGCTCACCATCCTGGATGCAGTACGCCGTGGCTTGCCGAACCACACGCTCTGCATCCTCCTCCTTCTCTGGCAGCGCCCCTTGCATCAGATACTCCTTGAATTCCTTGGTCCAGCATCCCTCCTAAGGTTCAAGCGCCAAGAGTAAGCGAGCTCCTGAGGTCGGGCCACAGGCCGGGGCTCCTGAGGCAGGAGGCTGTGGAAGCTCCTCCAGAGGTTGAGCTATGCTTGAAAGTGGTGATGTCGCCGATGGCTTGAAGAGCCGTTCCTCAAAGACACCGGGTTCTTGTGGCTGTCACTTGGATGCTCTCCTGGCGATGTCGTCGGCTTCCTTGTTGGTGCCCCGGGGCACGTGCTGCAGCTCCAGGCCCAAGAACTGCTTCTCCATCTTGTGCACCTCCGCGAGGTAGGCCTCCATATGCTCGTCCTTCGGCTCGTATACTTTGTTGGAGAAGTTGACGAGAAGCTGC
This sequence comes from Triticum aestivum, assembly GCF_018294505.1. Taxonomy (NCBI): domain Eukaryota; kingdom Viridiplantae; phylum Streptophyta; class Magnoliopsida; order Poales; family Poaceae; genus Triticum; species Triticum aestivum. Next base: position 405,093,350 of record NC_057814.1, on the reverse strand, counting down.
GAGTCGCCTCTAACGGTAAGGCGCTTCACCCCCAGAGCTGTCGCGGCCTTCAGGCCAGCTATGAGGCCTTCGTATTCTGCGATGTTGTTGGAGACCTTCTCGCCATGCTGGAAGCAGAGTTGCATGGCGTAGTAGAGCTTATCCTGAGTGGGCGAGATTAGTACTGCTCCAGCCCCTGCGCCCTGGTGCGCGAAGGCGCCATCGAAGTACATGACCCAACCGTCCGGTGCCTCGCTTCCTGGCAAGGTGGATTGGTCTTCGCCTTCTTCGAGTGTCGGGGCATCCGTCCATTCAGCCACAAAATCAGCGAGCGCGGCCCCCTTGATGACCCTGGTAGTGCTGAACTCCAACTGGAATGCTTGCAGCTCGATGTTCCACTCGGCGACCCTTCCAGCTGAGTTGGGGCTCCTGAGCACCCTCTCCAATGGGTAGGCCAAGACTACCTTGATAGGGTGGCCCTGGAAGTAGTGCCGCAGCTTGCGTGAGGCCACCAAGAGCGCGAGCAGGAGCTTCTGAGGCATGGGGTATCGTGACCTCGCGTCCCGCAACACGGTGCTGACAAAGTACACCGGGTGCTCGACGAGGGCTGGCGTGCTGTTGAGGCTCGGGTCTTGCGGAGATTGGGGCGTCTCCTGAGGTGGACGGGCTCCTGAGGCCTGACTGCTTTCGGGAATTTTGGCAACGTCGTCTTGCCGAGCTTGGTCTTCTGCTGCCAAGGCTTTTGCGGCACCTTCTTGACCCTACATTACTGCAGCTATAGCTTGGCGCAATGCGCCCTTGGCTTGGCGCTCCTCCCGAACCGCCATCAGCGCTACACTGGCGGAGTACGGGGTGGCGGCAAGGTAGAGCACTAGGGGCTCGAGAGGTCGTGGTGCCTCCATCACCGGAGGGCTGGTCAGGTACTTCTTGAGGTCTTGGAAGGCTCGGTCGGCCTCCGGGGTCCACTCGAACGGGCCCTTCTTCTTCATGAGCTTGAAGAAGGGTAAGGCGCGCTCTCCCAACTTGGAGATGAAACGCCCCAACGCAGTCACTCGTCCCGCCAGCTTCTGCATCTATTTGAGGGTCTGTGGTGGGCTCATGTCCTCGATGGCCTTGATCTTCTCCGGGTTTGCCTCGATCCCTCTGTGGGACACGAGGAATCCCAGCAGCTTGCCGGAAGGGACACCGAACACACACTTCTCCGGGTTAAGCCGCAAGTTCACCTGGCGTAGGCTCTCGAAGGTCTCCTCCAAGTCTTGAATCAAGGTTCTCGCCTCCCGAGACTTTACCACTATGTCATCGACGTAGGCCTCTGTGTTTCTCCCGAGCTGCCACCCCAAGGCGATGTGCATCAGTCGTTGAAACGTCGCGCCCGCGTTGCGCAGCCCAAAGGGCATGCAGGTGTAGCAGTACACCCCACACGGGGTCAGGAAGGCTGTCTTCTCCACATCTTCCACCGCCATCTTGATCTGGTGATATCCTGAGAACGCCTCCAGGAAACACAGCAAGTCGCACTCGGCGGTGGAGTCGACAATCTGGTCGATGCGCGGGAGCGGGAACGGATCTTGGGGGCAGGCTTTGTTAAGGTTGGTGAAGTCGACACACATCCGTTCCTTCCCGCCTTTCTTCGGCACTACTACTGGGTTTGCCAGCCATGTGGGATACCGAACCCCGCGAATGGCACCCGCCGCCTCCAACTTGCGGGTCTCCTGGATGATGAAGGCCTGCATCTCCGTGGATTGCCGCCTCGCTCATTGCTTGACAGGGCGCATGTTGGGGGCACACCCTTAAGTGATGCTGTATCACCTCTCTCGGAACCCCCACCAGCTGATTGGGCTCCCATGCGAATATATCCTTGTTTGCACGCAAGAACCTCACCAGCGCCTCTTCTTGGACGGAACCGAGGCCGGCACCTATGGTGAAGGTGGCTCCTAAGGGTCTGTCCTCATTGACTAGCACCTGCTTGGTTTCCGCCTTGTCTTGGGTGAACAACTGCTTCTTCTTGGTAGGTGCGGCCTCCTTGGCTTCGGGGGTACCGGCGCCGGCGGGCTGCGCCGCCGCTGCGGTCTTGAAGGCAAGCTTGAGTGCCGTTACGGCCTCCTTGGTGTCCCTCTTGATGGTGAGGACGCCCTTGCTCCCAGGCATCTTCATGAGGTTGTAGGCCGGGTGAGTCGCCGCCATGAACTGGGCAAGAGCTGGGTACCCGAGGAGGGCGTTGTACGGTAGGCCGATGCGGGTGATGTCAAAGTCGACCAGCTCGGTGCGGTAGTTGTCGCGTGTGCCGAAGGTGACTGGGAGACGGATCTATCCCAGAGAGTGGGCAGCGCCGCCACCAACTCCCGAGAAGGGCTTCCTGAGAGTAAGCCGCTCGAGCGGCACGTGAAGAAGGCAGAAGGCCTCCACAGAGAGCAAGTTGAGGCCAGCACCGCCGTCGATGAGGGTCTTGGTAACAGCCACATTGCAGATGGTGGGAGTGCAGAGCATATGGGAGCATGCCTGAGCCAGCGACGGAGTCGGGGTGGTCTTCTGAGCTGAAGGTGAGGTCGGCCCCTGGCGCAGCCCAACCTGGCAGAGCCCAGGGCGCTTGGAAGAGGCCCCAATCTGACGGAGGAATGGCTTGATGTGGCGATCTAAAGGCGGTGCTTGAGAGCCGCCCAGCAGGGCTGCGACTGCGTGGTGGGCCGACATCGCGTAGCGAGCAGTGAAGAGGTCGCGGAGTTCCCCCCAGGATGCCACCGTGGATCCAGGGAGGTTGAGCAGCCAGGCACGTGGCTCGCTGGCGAGGGCTATGGGGAACCAGTTGGCCATGACCTTGTCGTCGCCCCGGCCTCGAGGACGGCCTCCTCGTACACCAGTAGGAATGGCGTCGGGTCCGCCGTGCCGTCGTAGCGCGGCGGCATCTCCGGCCTGAACTTGGGTGGCCATCGCACCCGTCGCAGGGCGGGGCCCAGGGCTCGGAGCCCCCTGGCCCCGTCGTCAACACCGGCCGCAGGAGCGGATGGCGGGGCACCCGCCATGGGGGCGAAGTGTGGCGGTGTGGGGCGTAGGCCGGTGGAGAGAAGCTACGGCGCACCCCTACCTAGCGCGCCAAATGTCGGATGTGGGGTTCTGGCAAAACCCTTAAGGTTCGAACTCTGGGGTGCGCACGAAGTTCTTTCCCTCCCACCGATCCACGCCCTAGCTCGCTAAGATCTCGCGGACGAACTCGACGAACTCACAACACAGAAAGACACGGGATTTATACTGGTTCGGGCCACCATTGTGGTGTAATACCCTACTCCAGTGTGTGGTGGTGGATTGCCTCAAGATCTGATGATGAACAGTACAAGGGGAAGAACATCCTCCTGAGGTTGAGGTGTTCTTGTGCTCTGTGGACTTGTGGATGAGAACTCGATCAGTTCAACCTGCCTCTACTGCGGTGGCTAGTTCTACTTATATAGGCCCTAGTCCTCTCCCCAAATATTGAGCGGGAAGGGAGCCAACAACGATGGGCAAATTTGAAAGGGGACAGCTAGTACAAGCTATCCTGACAAAAGTGGTCTTCGCCTGCAAAAGGCTCTTGTGATGACGCCGTCTTGGGCTCCATGGTGACCTCCGTCTTGCCGTCCTGCTGGTCTTGGTCTCGTTGCAGCGATATGGAAACCTTTGCCTAATGCCTCGGTACTCCGCACATGCGCTTGCTTCCTTAGCACCAAAGAGGAAACAAGGACGCTGCGCGCGCTGGCGCCCGCCTGGTGTCGATCGTCATGGCTCACATCACGAGAGCCTTGTGAGGTTTGCCCCACCTTGATATCTCCGCTCCTCGCGAGGTAGCCTGGCTTGGCCGCTCCGGAGGAAGTCTTGCGTCGTCCGCCTCGCGAGGGTCTTGAATGCTTTGTTGATGAAGATGGGCCGTATAGGCCCGCTAGCATAGCCACGCCGTGGGCCGCAAGCAGGCAAGTCTGGGTACCCCCGTTCCCACAATACCAACACGTGGTGCTATTGAAGAATTTCAAAGTTGATTTGGACCAGCTCTCCTTGCCGAGAAAGTTCGATTTTGACATCACCCCCTACCGCAAGATATGATTTAGATTTGAACCTTGACCATCCTTTAGCATCAATCATCATGCGACCATCCTTTGTACTTACGGTATATTGAGCAGGTTCATTCACACTAAGGCTGCGCATGGTAAGAGAAACTTGGCCACGGTCGCCTGGATTGTTGAATGACTCCCTCGTTGCTCTAGGAATTCTCTGTTTGCAAACAAGAAGACATACACAAACAGTTAGATCAACACAGTGAATCATGTGAAACAACATGGAAAGAAAAAAGAACGAAGCACTTGGGCGGCCAATGCTTACCAAGATGGTGGGCATGTCAATTTTTGTAAGGACTTTGGTATATGAAGTGCAAACTGCAGCCCAGTCTGTTGCCGGTGCAACTGCTGGTTCCGTTGCCGCTGCACGGGCCGGAGCAGATGCAAGTGCAAGTGTTGGTGCAGGTGCCGAAGCCGTTGCTGGTGCCCATGCCGGTGCGACTGGTAGTGCCGCCGCTACTACCGGAGATGGTGCTCCTTGTAGAGCTAGTGCCGGTGTCGGAGCAGGTACCGATGTCGATGCCCCATCCTCCGGTAGATCAGCCTGATCCACTGATGCGGTCGGTGCCCAATCCTCAGCTAGATCAGAATGAGTTGTTGCCGGTGTCAGTGCTAGAGCAACTGCCGGTGCTCGATCCGTTGCTGAAGGTGGTACCGATGTGCGAGATAGCGGCGATCGTGTCTGGTCTGCTATGATCAGCTTTCTAACTTGACTAGGCTCCGTGACCATGATCCAGTTTTTTTCTTCATTTCTTTTAAATGTGAGAAGGACTAATTGTGGAGTGTTTGTTAAATCAAACTGCAGTTCAACATAGGGATTCATCTTGTACTCAGACAACAGACTGATCCAAAATTTTCCAGTAATATAAGTGATGGACAGTGCCTTCGTTACTGACACGACATAAGAAGTGAAACTAGCAAAAATAGCCATCGTAGAGCAAACCAAATGGTTTATTCTATGATGAATGTCACATGGAAAAACCCGCATCGTAAAATTGCAGGAAAAGAAAGAGAACATGACATTAAATCAATAGGATTTAGACAGTAAGTCAATAAGATTTACTTGATGTGACACGAGTGAATCCTTACCAGGAAATCACTATGTTGAAGTACTAAAGAGAAGATTGATCGTCCAACTACGCGTGGCATGCAGGGCCCCCGCCTACTCCCAGAAGTAGGACAGTCCAAAGGTCGTGACAAATTGTATGGACCGAACATCCATGGGACTGGAAATCCTGGTGGGTGCGATAAACCTTGCAATGCATGCAGATATTGAAGTGTAACCATAATTGATAAACCGTCCTCACAAAAAAGATGATCTGGATACTTCAAAATATACAAACTGAATTGAGTGGTCATACATTAACATAGACTGTTCTCAGGACTCACCACACACCGAAAGCGGCAGTACTAAACAATACAGGGTTCACAAACACAAATCAAGTACTGAACAATAGTACTTAATACAGACAAGCAAAGTTGCACTAATTAAACTCTGCAGACTATTTCTTGCCACCGACCTATGGGATGAACCCCGCATAACTGACTAGGCCATGGACTTCGTGAGAGATGTCTACCTGCACCATCACCATCTCGTCAACCTTGGAGAACCTAACAGAGTGGTCTTTCCACTCATAAACATGACGATGAAGACAGGCCGCATCATATTTGTTGGGAAACTTTACAAGAACCACACCCTTCGTAATCGAAGGCACAACCAGGAAATTGTTGTGGTCAAGTACAACCTCGAGAACACGCCTGACAAAAATGCTACAAGAAAACACTAGTTCAGGACACGTGGCAACAAGGACACAACAGCTGGATAGTTTAGCAGTAGAACTCATCTTCAGGTCTTCCAGTTCACACGACATGACTTTGAGAACTTCATCTCCACCGCGGACCTGGTTCTAATTCAAACAGAAACCAAATATTTTATTACTACCTCCTTTCATAAATATAAGATGATTTTCGATATTTTACTCCATATATGACTACATATACGCACAGAAATGAGTGAACAAAGACACTAGAACATGTCTTCAAAGGCATGAGAGCAGAGGGATTACTTGCAATATCCATAACACAAGTTACTGAGGCAAATATACCCTCTTCAAAGGTAGCATTGATGTTCATAAAGTAGTCGAAAGTAATCTATAAGAAATCAGTGTCAACCTCTTGCATGTTTTGGTCAAAAGAGGAATTTAGAACCATCATTTGGCACACAAAAATCACATTCAAGATCACCCAGAAAGTTGTACTACTAGTACTAGTACTGCGTGTTAGATGAAAAAACACGATCAAGATCGAGAAAAAGATTGTCAAGAAGAGATATTACCTGGACTTGCTTAATGAGGGATCCCGGAGAGGGGGGCTTGGACAGGGTGATGGCTTTGAGCTTGTATGCGGTAGTTTATGCGGGGTGCTTGCGCTTCTTCGTACCATGAGCCTCGATAGTTTTGGCCAGAGCCATAGACATCACTTCGGCCGGTGCTCCAGCGTCCATCAAGAAACTATCAAATAGAAATAAAAGAAAAGAAACCATAATCACAAACCCAAAAGAAGAACAGAGAGGGAGTTATAGGATCAGTCTCGGAGTTGCAAGACCGGGCCTTGGCCAGAATCAACGCCATTGATGCGCTCACCTTTCCTTCTTTGGGAGAGAAGAACAACGGCAGAAGCAGGTCAGGGTTTTCTTGAAGAAATGAGGAACAAGATGAGGGAGAAGCGAGTGGAGGTTTTCTTCAAGAGGGGAAGCTGAGAGAGAAGAGTGAAATGATGGTTGCTTCGTCCGTCCAACTTACTGCTGGAAAGGAGGGGGTTTTGTGATTTGATGGCTCATTAGGCATTACTGCGGCGCTTCGATCGAGGTAGTCTACCATGCTGTTGGGCACTCTACTATGGAGTAATTTAGTGCATGGCTGGTGGACCCCGATGCTGGCTGTCCCACACTTTGGCCAAAGTGAGTAGCAAGGTTCCCGACGACCGTCGAGGAGGATTCGCACGGTAGAGCATGTCCACTGTTTTTCTGAAGAAACAAAATGATTACAACAAGCGTTTCCACTCTTACGACGGAGGAGTGCGAAACACAGTAGCCACTTGAACATACACAATGCTCCTACTACTAGGCATGTGAAGTGGTTCATACGTCAGTACTACATAATTTTGTTGCTAGTGTAGTAAGATATGACGATAACAAATGATGTTGTGCACATGTCAACTATATGAACAGTAATGTAGTAACATAGTACCGCTTTTTCGACTGTCCGGTCGAGAATGAACAGTGAGATCAATGTTAATAGAACTAGGTCTACAGCGCACGGAGAGTACGGTGCTACAGTACTCCATGAAACATGAACCATATGAAGCACGAATCAGTGTTAGGCAGGGTGTATGAAGGGTGCACGGGATGGGAGCAAAAGTTCCCTTCTCGACCCACTTTTGGGTGTTTGGCAGAGTGCAAGAAGGGTGCATTAGTCCACACTAGTAGGTTAACACAAATACACGAAGAGGGAACAAGTATATTGAGATGAGAATGCAACCAAACACACCCACACACTTTGTGCTACAGTAACTGATCTGCACCGTCTGAGTTTGATCCAACGGTCATGTTGCGCCAAGACATGGACATGCCCATGCAGAGGGCGCCTAAACACCACCGAAGTCCCTCTGCTTCTCGAGGCGCACGACGTTGGTGATGCAGGGTGCAACTGCCCGCAGAGCCCGCTCTTGGTCGACGGGAGCCAGCTCGTCAAAGACAGCGTCCAATGGCACGAATGGATTCCGGTGACGGAGCCCTGAGAGGATTCGCCCGGCAACGGCGACGATAGCCCGCAACCCCTCCTTGTCCAGCTCCGCCCCCACCATCGCATGGAGACGGCTCAGCTCCTCGGAGATATAGGTGAAGAAGGAGACCAGGTCAGGAAGCTGCAGCTCGTTGAAGTCGGTGGGGTGGCCGAACGGGTTTAGCCTGACGACCGGCATGGTCACGCTGGCACGACGGTAGGCATCGCGCAGCCGCAACACGTGCATCGCAACTTGGTCCACCAAGTGGCTGAGGCGATCCTGGACCTCATCATGATTGGCCCGCTCACGCTCCAGCCGGCTCCCCTGACGGCCTATCGTATCTCCCACTTTCTGCAGCAACGCCACCGATGCCTCGAGCATCTTTGTGGTGGACGCCAGCCGCTTTTGAAGCTCCGTGAACTCTCGCACATAACGGAGGAGCATGGCACTCCTCTCCTCCTTGAGCTCACGGAGCGCCATGTCCTTGGCCCTGAGCTCCGCATCCTTGGCCTAGAGCTCCTGTGTCAGGCGCCTCACCTCAGACTCCGTGATCTGCTACGCCGCCATGGGACCAGGTAGAAGCAATGGGGAGAGGAAGCAAAGGGGGCGAAATGGCTGAAAGGCAATGCAATCTACGGGAAGGCAGAGGGAGCCAGCCGAGGCGCGGGGAATGTTTTGGTTTTCACCATGGGAAAACATCAGTCGACGACTTCTCACATCAGGGAGCAGTGGAGTTTACAGGCGGAGTCATCATGACTAATTGCTGCCGTGCCTGCTCCCGTCAATCAAAAAATTAAAAATCCTGCTGCGCCTGCTCCCGTCAATCAAAAAATTAAAAATCCTGCTGCACCCAAACACCAGAGCAATGCCGCGGTGGATTTAAATTTACCTGCCGGCAAGGAGATAAAAAAGGGGTGAAAAAACAAATGTGGTGGCGGCCTAGCTAATCGGTCGCACTAGCCCAACAAGCTAGCCACCGTGCTTCACTGATGTACTCGGCGGGAAAGGTGGTCTTTCGTGATTTGACGACTCATTTACTTGCTTCGGCACTATGACTGAGGAGGACCCAGAAAACGCGCGGTAGGGCGTCCCATGTCTCAGCAAGGAAGAATATATGCGTGCACCACCCGGGAGGACCCCGAAACCGCGCGGTAGGGTGTGCCACGTCTCGACACGGAGGAAAAATGTGCGTGTAAAAATATACTTTATGAGATGTAGTACCTATGGTTCGACCTCGGGACCCAGCCAGTCAGTCGAAAACACCCCACTAGCCACACTGCTTCATCATGCTAACGTGGCACGGAGGATAGGTGTGGTTAGCTCCGTCTCGACCAGCCACAACGTCTCTTATTCTAGACGATTCTTCTATTTTCCAAGCTTTTTTTAGTTATAATAACACCACGGCAAGCTAGCGCCGCTCTTCGTGTGTGCCCGTGCATCTAAAGGTTAGACGATGGAGAGGAGAGAGAGATCACACACCTGGGACCCACCAGTATGTGAGTCAATGGTCATGCACGTGTTGACGAGGCACTCCCTCTACTCTACTCAACGTAATACTGTATAAAATCAAGTTATGGGACAAAGCCAACAACCATTGTTGTTTCAGGCTATCGACTAACGCTTTGTAGTCCAGGTTGCCAGTTCGAATCTCGTCTTTCAGATTTGTTAGTTTTAGGTCAAAATTTGATCAATGACAAGTGGGACCCCCGTGTGTTTTTCTGATATTTCGGTGTAGGATGGTTTTTTGAACAAACACTTTGCACGGTTGGACAAGTAACGACACGAGTTACATGTATTTTGCAAGTTTGCAAACAAAAATGATAGCGGCATAGAATATCAGATCCACCCCGCAACTTAGATGCTATGGTGATAGGAGTTTTTACATCGTTGGTAGTGAGATCCAATGGCTTCGGAGTAGTCTTTGTAATTATGCGCAATTTCCAAACTCTCCAAAGGTTTTTTTGCAAATAAAACATTCAGGCCTCGTGTGTGCCGCTGCATCTTGGATCCAACGGCTCCCCGTTGTTCATATGAGGTGATCCCCGTAGCTTAATTAGCCGCTACAGTGATACGAGCATCTAGGCCATATGATCTGTGATCAGATGCCACATGCGTAGTACTTGTACTTTTTACGCAATTCCCAAACTCTCTCAGCCGTATATTGCAAAAACATTCAAACCTCCTACTATGAGCCGTTAGATCTCCGTGAACACGTATCACCATAGAATCTACAGTGCGGGAGCACCTCATATTCTCCCGTGCGAGAAAACATCAGGTGCTCTCGCAGCTTCGATGCTATGGTGATATGAGCTTCGAGGTCGTTTGATCGGAGATCAAATGGCATGTGAGCAGTCTTTGTGCTTGTAAGCAGTGGCCGAACTCTTTGGGGGCTTTTCTGCAAGAAACCATTCGAACCACCGAGGAGTTGTTGGGTCACAAATCCAACAGCTTCGTAGAGCTTGTATCACCAAAGCATCTAAGGTGTGGTAGCACATGATATTCTTACATACAGGAGAATATGATGTCCTCCTTCATCTTAGATGCTATGGTGATACGAGCTTCGAGGTCGTTGGATATGGGACCCAAGGGCATCTGAGTAGTTTTTGTACAAATTGTGTGCAATTCTCAAACTCATTAAGGTTTCCTGTAAAAATATCAAGACATCATGTGAGCTACTATATCTCAGATCTACAAGCTCCAAGCAACTCGCATCAGCATATAGCATCTAAGGTGTGGGGGCACATGATATTCTCCCGGGGAGGAAGGGGGTGCACAACCAATCGGTGTTTGGGAGGGTGGGGACAAATATAATCTAAACAATCCTAAACAGAGCTTCACAACTTTATCTAAGGTCGAGGGGTTAACCCCCGACAATCTACATAGCTCCGCCTAAACACAACATTTGCATGTACTATAGTACTAGACTTAATATTCATGTTTTAGTTTCCTGTTCATTTTAAATATTGAATTGAGGACCATGCATGTCTTACATTTTACTCCCTTTGTTCGTAAATATTAGTCTTTTTAGAGATTTCAAATGGACTCGCACATACGGATGTATATAGACATATTTTAGAGTGTTGTGACACCCAAGTTTTTATTTGGATTTTTCAAAAAGATTTTTATTTGACTTGAGGGGAGTGATTTAAATTTTTCCTTTAAGACAACTCTCCCTCTCAAATATATTTTTTATGGAAAAAGTTTTGTTTGGATTCACCCAAGATCTGCCTTTGGTCTTGGAAGTTCTTGCTTTTCATTTGGACTCAAGACAAAATGTTTTTCATTTGGGAAAAAGAACTTTTAAAAATCTTTTTGAATTTTTGCACTATGGCTTTTGGAAAGTCCGTTGCCACTTTCAACAATTCCTTCTTGCCATGGCATTAGTGCAAATCCCCTCTCCTAACCACTTCCTCACCTTTGGATCATGATTTGCATCAAATCCAGCAAGTTGAACCTCCCCATGTGATTATTTCCATTCAAATTCTATGCAAATAAATTTCTGCCTTCTTTCCTAGCACTTGGAGAGTTACAAAGGAACTCCATTTTCTGTTTTGATTTTTGCCCCCAAACCTTCTCCCCCTCCTAGTCCTTTGAACCCTCAACCTAGAACCATGAAGATCCACTGGTCTTCAGTTCAAAATTTTCAAACTACACCTGCTGCAAGTTTGGACCAGATTTGACAAATTTGGTAAAATTCATTCAAAACCTTCTCCAAAAATTACAAGTAAAATCAGGCAGCCCCTGGGTGCTTTGAGTGGTCATCTCACCAAGTTACAGCTCCAGAAAAATTTATCTCATAGCCAAAACCTTCTGTCGAACACCTGCAGTGCACTGTCTATGTCAAGTTCAGAAAGTTCAGAGATTCAGCCAGTGGCCTGCTGTCATTTTCTTCAGAGAAGGACGTCGATCTCGCCAGTGCCACCGCGTCGCCTTGCTCCTCGTCCCCGCCCTCTTGTTCCTGCACCGCACGAACGTCTGGCGCCTTGCGGGCGTCGGCGACGAGTAGCAGAAGGTGCGCCGCCCCGTGACCGACGCCGGCGGCGGCTTTGCGGACGCCAGCGGGAGACACGGCGCCGACGACACCACCCAGTGCCGCCCAAACCACCGGAGCCCGCCGCGTGGCCTTCCACTCCCCCGAATGCGCTGCCGCTCTCGTCGTGAACCGCAGGGCGCGGAGCGCGCTCTCTGCCGCCGTTGAGCCCGTGCGGTCACCTAACCGTGGACCGACGCCATTACGCCAAGACCATCTCCGTTTAGCTGTGAAACGACTCCGGTAACCTCCACTGATGCTGCCTGGCCGCTCAAACCACCTGCCAATCCACTGCTCCGCCGTAATCGCTCGCCAGAGATTCTCCGTTCACGGCCACCCCGTCGATCTGCCTATAAATAGAGGCCCCGAGCTTCGACTCGAGCACCCACCATCCCTGCAATCCCCCTAGAGCAAGCCTAGCCACTGGTAGAGCCCCGAGGAGGTCTCCTTCATCGACTCCGGCCGCCGCGACCCGCCACGGGATCCAGCCCGATTCGCCCCCGTGTGCGCTCCTCCGCCTCTATTCTCTTACCAGTAGCTTCACCATGCATCCCTCTTTCTGACCCGCACTTCAATTTGAAGCTTGCAGCCCTCCATCGGAGTTCCCCATCCTCACCCGAGCCGCCGTCCGCCGGAGAAAGTGTCGCCGTCGACGTGGTGCTCCCCGTTGGACGAGTCCACCACCCACCGACGCGAAAGAGGACGCTGAAGCTCTTGGTACCCTCCGTTTCTCCTAACTCGCCGTGGTTCGACGCCGGCGTCCACCGCAGTCTTCGGGCGCCGGCGAGCTTTTCAAACCTGACATGTGGACCCCGCGTGTCAGCCTCTGTTTTATTCCACCTCGAACCGTTTTCTGTTGACGCCTTCGGGCAAATACATTTTCTCCCTTGCGCTTGCGCATTTCCAATCAAACCGTTTTCTGTTTTCTCAGTTAAAACCCTGGAACTTTTCTGTTTCATTACAGATAAGTCCCTGGACAGAAACCTTTTATACCTTTTTAATAAAAAGGTATTTTTGAGTGATTCTTTTTCTGACAATCTTCAAATTTTGTCTATTTTTTATGGGATTTATTTGAAAAATATTTGGAAAAGTTTCTGTGCAAGTGTTGGTTTTCACGTTAGTACCCGTTTCGTGATTTGCCGTAGGTTCCAGAAGAGGTGACGGAGCCGCGAACTTCGCCGAGCTAGACTCCGACTTCTCCGAACCAGGCAAGCATGTTTTGAACATTTGATATGACAGGTGTTTTACATGTTCACGTGAGAGTTTGTGCGTGGCATATGAGTGTCGGTAAATACCTCGTTGCTTGTAAGGCAACGACCCGGTTGTTCCAAAGTCGCGATGATCTCTGGTGAGAGATGGCCTAATCATGTGGTGACATGAAGGGCAGCAAGGTGGTACTGTTGTAACATACCAGCCTTGCGTCATCCGACTTTCTCCGACGTTAACGTGGTTGGAGCTACGTTATCGTTCTTTTCCCGCATGTTCCAAAGTTGCGATGATCTCTGATGAGAGATGGCCTAACAATGTGGTGACATGAAGGGCAGCAAGGTGGTACTGTTGTAGCATACCAGCCTTGCGTCATCCGACTTTTCCCGACGTTAACATGGTTGGAGCCGTGTTACCATTCTTTCCCCTTCCGTGCTACCACATGTCTCATTGCCAGGATGCGGTTTAGTAAGTTGGTAACCTCTTTCCGTGTACACACCAAACAGAGAGGCCGGGATGATGGTACCTTGGCCCAGGATTAAAGCCAGTCATCCGGTCAGGGGGCATGGGTGTTTCCGGTTGGGACCGAGAGGGGGGCACCCCCTTGGAGCGCGCGTATAGAAATTTGATCCCATGCTACGCGAGGTTGTAGCCTCCCCGTCTCAAGGTTTTTCTTGAACGTTGCCGAGGGTGATCCCTGGCTTCGGATGGTTGAATTGGGTGTGTACTGGTTAGACGTGTTTCTTCCAAAACACCGTAGACGGAACTAGTCCCCGTGACTACTGAAATCCGCTGGCTGTGGTTAAGTACAAACTCTGCAGAGTCAATTCTTTCCAAATCATCGCATCCATGATCAAGTAGTGTAAACATTATATCCGTATCTATCCGTGTGAAAAAAACTTGTCCCCGGTGAACAAGCTCAGTGGTAAATTCAGATTTATTGTTATTCCCGTGGATGGACTAACGTTATATTTGTCTCATGCTTGCGATAAATTATGTTCCCGAACTATTGTATTATTGAGCTACAATATAAGCCCTTTATGAGACGTCGCTCAGACGTCCGACTGCGGCATGCACTGTCTTTATTTTCTGTTATAAGCCCTTTATGTGGTGTCGCCCCGACGCCCGACTGTGGCATTATTATTCTGCATTTTCCTCTCGAGGACTCTTTCAGACACTCGTTTGGCACCCGCATTATTATTCTGCATTTTCCTCTCGAGGAGTCTTTCAGACACTCGTTTGGCACCTGTATTATTATTCCGCATTTTCCTCTCGAGGAGTCTTTCAGACACTCGTTTGGCACCAGTATTACTATTCTGCAGTTTCCGCTCGAGGCGTCATTCAGACCCTCGCTTGGCACCCAGTATTTATTATCTCTATGTCTGAGCGCACTGGTTAACTTGTTGAAATGTTTCATGTTTGCATTCGTTATACCTTATGTCCGAACTGGCTTGCGAGTACTTTCATAGTACTCACCTGGCTTGTTGATTTGGCCAGATGTTGACGAAGGCGATCTCTTGGATGAAGAGTTTGATAGCGCGTCCGATGCCTAGAGGAGTCCCAGTCAGTCCTGCGCGATCCCGGATATTGGTCACTTGTATTGTATACGCTTCCGCCACCCGCAATAAGTCTTCTCGAGCCTCACTCCGACGCTCGATGAGTTGTAGTCTTCTGGAATCATATCACTCGCTTCGCGATGATATTTCCACCACCGTTTTTATCGTGAGTTAGTAGTTTGCCACCCTATCCACCGTCTTGTTTTAGCGGCGTGCATGTAATAAATTGTTGGGCAGTCTCTGCTCAACCCTGTATTATATTTAGTACTCCTGGTATTTTTCTTCTGTGACCAAGATATTGTCTACCAGTGAGAAGGAATTCTTCCTCGCTGGTCCGTAAAAGGGATTGGTCTCTCAATAATTATTTTATTGAAAAACCGGTCGTGACAAGTGTGGATTCACTCATTTTGCTCCGTATGTAGTCACTTGTTGAAATCTCTAAAAGACTAATATTTAGGAATAGAAGGACTAGTTTTGAATTCGTGTCATACATGCATGGTTTGGAAAAATAGATGCACTATACTTATTGGATTGTTGTTGTGTTCGTGTGTGTGTGTCTGTGTGTGTGCGGTCATATGCTTCATACATACAAAGTTTTCTCACCACCATATTGTTCATCTTTTAAATTTGAATTTGCAAGGAAAAACTTACTAGGGATACCATGAAATATGAAATCCACGTTGAGATCACTATATCACAAACTCACTCTAATTCAAGAACTCGTCATAAATCAATTACCATGTTGAGATTACTATTTGCATGGAAAATACGGGCATTGTAATACACATAGATTCGTTCAGCAATTTAAAAGATTCCTTTCGTATTCTCGAATGGTAGGACCCAATGGCGTACTAGCCATACCTTGGCTTGTGTTGATCCTAAAAAAAACCGGGCTCGTGTCCTTCTAGTGGCGTGCATGGTACGCACATTAGCCAACCCCAACCAGTCGAGCCTCCGCGTTTCGAGTCGAAATATCTGGCGGCCAGAATTCCAACCCTAGGAAATTCCCCTCATGTCTCCGGTCCATAATGACTACCGATGAACAATGGAGGGATGCTTTAGTAACTAGACAACGTTACCTACCGTGCCGAGCACGGTTCAATTCCCTCGATCGCCGCTCCCCAAGGTCACCCGTCAACTGCATTGCCTAGTACTAGTACTACTAAACCAGGATGAGCACATAATTGAGCCCATTTGTTCGTGCCTAGTACTTGAGTTAATATATCAGGCAATGCACTGGTACGGAGGGATTATCCTTTTACTCTGCATATATAACTTGTCTGAAGTCTAACTAAGAAAAATGTTTGACCAAATCCTTTCTTAAGAAATACAACAGGACAGATGTATTGCTTGAAAATTTATTGCATGATGCAGGTTATGATATTGTTTCGAATCCTGGATTTTAAATTTCAGACAATCCAAAAGTGACCAGAAATTCCTGAAACTGAGCATGGTCACGTGATATGGCACAAATATTCCTTCGTAATTTTTTTCTTCAATTTGAGACAAGCTGCTTATGAGAAGTTGCACAAATGAAGAGCCAAGGTATTTTGGAACAAAGATCTGTCATGTTAAGGTGAACGCTTTCACTATTGAAACCGTGGGCGTTTACATGCCGCCACGAGTCCCGCTTCTCATTGGCAGGTGCCGTCCGAGCAAGCGTGTGAGTCGACGGGAGGCGTGTGAGCAGACCGCTACGCAGGCTCACCGGGATGCGAGCCCTTTGACCAGGCTCCGCCGCCCACCTTCGTCCCAAGTGCTCCCACTTTTAATGTCGCTGGCGCCGCAGTTTAAAATCAACCCCGCACTACCTGGTATCGCTACAATCTTCTCTCTCCCTCTCCGATTCTCCTGTCGTCTACCTCCAACTAGCCTGACCTAACTGTATGCCATGCCGCATCACGATGTTCTGCCCTTAGTCTTCCAGTTTCCTGAGGAAGACAACCAGTTGGAGTCTCAAGAACAAAAGGCGCTTTGGGACGAGCTTGAACCGGCCTTGTGGGAAGACGCCGCACCTGTCCCCGCTCCCATTCTGGCTCCCGTCGCCCTGACTACGCCAGTGCCCATCCCCGTGGCATTGATGGGCTGGGAGCCGCACATTGTCGCCGAGCTTGATGCCACGGGGTTCCACGAGGACCCCACCGTCTTTCACGCGCCCGTGCACCTGCCATTGCATGCGCTTGCGCGTGCACTGACGCGCACGCCCGTCCCAGTGCCCGTGCACCTGCCAGCGCATGCGCATGCGCGTGCACTGACGTGTGTGCCCGTGCATACGAATGTCTCCGCCGCGCCGTTGCCAGCGCCTGTCCCCGCGCGGGTGCCTGTGTCGCCCTCAGCGGCATGGATGGCCGTTGTCGACCGCTTCCTTGCACCAATCCCAGTCGCCTCCTCCCGCCAGTTGACTCGCTCCTGGAGACCGAAGTCCAGAACATTGTGGCCTTCCTTGAAGCTAGGGCCAACGTCCAGGAGGACGCCAACAACGGCGCAAGACGCCGCCGTCACCGTCGTCGTCGGTTAGTGGCTCGACGACACACAGAGCACGGCGTAGGAGCCGCTTCCCACCGCAAGAGGCCCCTGCCGCCGCCGCGTAATCTAAATTTGCCATGAAAAACGTTCGGATTGCCATGCTTAAAATCTGAATGTTTATCATTTCCGTTTATTTTAGATCGATCGTCGTATGAATGTAAAGTCGGAGTCAGACTGAATGATATCTATGGTTTGATCGATTGAATGTTCTGCTAGAGCCGTATCAAATTAAATATAAAATGTCATCAAGCCACATGTATTCCTTCTCATCCAATGACCTAGACTGCTTCAATGTAGAGCGCTCAACACGTTTTGCATGCAGTTAATTTCATGCCAAAAATAGTGCTAATCACATAATAACATGCAAATAATATCCTACTTAATATCCGCATGCACTTAATATACTTCCAAATTAACGTGCATTGCACGTACACATTGACTAGTACTACTAGTACGTGAAACTGGTGCCGTAACTTGTGAACGCGTCCAGATATGGTCAACGGCAACATCGCCCGCGAGTTCTTCGTGTTTGCCCGTGCGTCTAAACGCAGAAGGGGAGGAGAGAGAGAGAGAGAGCACACATGGAACCCACCAGTAAGTGAAGGCGAATAGTACGTGCTAACGAGCCGGTCCCACTAATGTACTAAAAATAATATTACATGTTATCCATTAAATAGGCTGTGGTAATATAAAACATTATATGAACAAAGGGGGGTACAACAAACATTGTTGTTCTACGTATGTTGCCTATTGACGTGCGGCTTGAAGGCCCTGGTCGCATGTTCGATCCTCGTCCTTTATTTTTTAATTTGTATATGGGTCCAAATTTGTTTCATGACAGGTGGGCCCCTCGGTGTGTAGTTTGTAGCACTTTAATTTGTGGGTCGAAATTTGTTCCATTCCAGGTGGACTATCGGTGTGTAGTTTTGTAGCTTATTTGTAATAATTAAAGAGAACAACAGAGTTTTTTGCAATAATACCATGGTGCGACGTTGAAGGCGAGAAAGGACGTGCGAGAGAGCGATGACCGAGCCAGAGGGAAATCAATTGGGGGAGGTGCGGGGGTTGCAACGGTGTTTGGAGTAGTTGTGGGCCGAATGCTACGAAAATATAATCTAAACCCACCGGAATAAATGCCTACACAAATTAATCCAAGGTTGGAGTCCCCCTCGCAATGTAAATAGCTCCGGCTTTGCGAGGGATGGAGAGGTAGCTTCAATGTGTGGAAGATACGGCGTGAGAAAGCGAGGTCAATCGAGAGACATATAGATAGAGAGACAAAGTGAGTGTGGTCCGACATTCATCGAAAAGATATGTATGCTCTGGAGAGATATTGTCCGATTGAGCTTTTGGGAAGGGTGAGGGCTGTAAGATAGAGCTTGAGAGATGATCCAGTCACAGACATGTAGATATATTTTGTGCGTGGGAGGAAGCAAGGTCAATCGATTACATATATAAAGGGAGAGAGATTGAGCGAGTGTGGGTCGTCGTGCGATCAAAAGAGTGAGATGGGTTGGAGAGAGTGACCTAGATAGACAATGTGCGTGAGAGAGTATACAATATGAATAGGTCGAATTGGGCTCAAACATGGAGATATATCGTTTGTGTCCGAGAAAGAGCGAGGTCAATCAAGACATACAGAGAGAGAGAGAGAGAGAGAGAGATTGAGCGAGCGTGGCCCGCCATGAGGTCGAAAGAGTGGGGCGGCTTGGATGGACTGACCTAGATAGACAATCTGCGTGAGAGAGTATAGAGTGTGTCGATCGAGGCCCGAAGAGGGAGATATATCATTTGTATGTGAAAGAAAACGAGGTTAATCGAGACTCAAATAAAGAGAGCGAGATTGAGCGAGTGTGGCCCGCTGTGAGGAAGAAAGAGTGAGATAGTCTCGAGGGAGTGACCTAGACAGACAACGTGCGTGTGTGCGCACGAGAGGTTGGGGGGCTAGATAGGCAATGCATGTATCTAGCGAGAGAGGGTGGGAGGGAGAGAGAGACAGAGAGCTCGGCATAGGGTGCAACGGCGGGTGTGTGAGGTAAATACATTTGGTAACAGAGTGGAAAAAGGGGGTTGTGTAGTTGAGAGAGTTAGAGATGGAAACATGGAGAGAAATAATGAACGTTTGTCGAAAACCGATAGCTTCCTAAGGTGGTTAGGAGAGGAAGATTGACCGATACAGGAAGTATGTAGCGTGTGTGCCGAGGGGGGTGGGGCTAAAAACAACATTTCAATGTAGATAGTACGAGACTTGATATCGATGTTCAATTCAGTGTACATTGTAAGATTTGAACTAAGGACCATGCATATGGGTAATTATTTCGAATTCGTGCCATACTAGGTTTGGAGAAGTTGACATTGACTCGATTGTTGTGCTATTTTGTAGGTCATATGTTTGAATCCATCCAAAAGTTTTCTCACTACCATGGTGTTCATCATATACATATGAATTTGTATTAAAAAAGTAGCGTGGATACAGTGAAATGCGAAATCCACGTTAGAATTGGAGATCGCTATGTGACACACACTCTTATTCAAATAACTAATTATGTGACACACACTCTAATCCACGTTAGCGTGGATACCATCTCGATTTTTTTCAAATAAATGCTCATTAATTAATTTATAGTATCTCGTTTGGAATGACTAATTATTTGCAAGGAAAACACGGGCATGGTAATACATACAGATTCATTTGCAACTGAAAGAAGATTCATTTGCATTCTCAAATGTAGGCGCACCAGGCAGACCAGGGTCGTGTCGTGGTTGTCGCGTGTGTCAGACGGACGCTTAGCACCCAGCCACCCACCCCCCTTCCTCCCTCCCTCCTCCCCCCCAAAAAAAGGACGACAACAAAATAAGTTTGCACTTCCATGTTTCGGATTGAAATATCTGGCGGTCCCAATTCCAGCCCTGCAAAATCTCCATTCTCCATCGTCCCCTTCCGCGCCCAGATTTCTCAAATCCCTAATTCGCCGCCAACCCTAGCAAAGTTTGAATCGCCCCTTGTCTTGTCTCTTTCCCCACCTCTTTGCCGGACGACGACGACGAAGACAATGGTCGCGCTTCACCACCGCACTGGAGCTACCTCATCTATGCCCTCGTCCACCGCACCGGGTGGTCCACCGACAACATCGGCCGCCGCCACCGACGTGCCTCACAGGCACTGACTTCCACCACATCAGGTGCGCTTCACCAATGCTGTCTCCCACCTCACCAGGGCTACTTCACCGAGCACATCATCGCACCTCCGCCCCCGAGGCCGTTGGGGCTTCACCAACGGTCTCGTCCACTGCATCGTAGCGCTCCGCTACCACTCAAGATCTGCATCCGTGCGCGGCCAGCCAACGCCAGCGCATCACCCTCAACGGCTCTGAAGTGACCCGCACTCTAGCTAGGCGAGCATGCCGAAACGCTGGCCCGAACTAGGTATCCACACATCACTCCCTTGTGCACTGTTCCGACGATGTTTGGATATCCTTTCACTGCTCTCTTAGCTTACACGCCTATGCAACTCTGACTTTAACTCTTATTTCTTCTGGAGATATCATCTGAAACAAGCAAAACCATTTTTAGCGAAGCATGACGACGCTACAAGATCTGGTACACATACGGCACACCCGTATAACCCTGTAAGTATCTGTCGTCCGGTACAACAACAAGGTCAATTCCTCTTATTTGATCAACCATAAACCGTGTCAAAAATGTAGAGGGGGATGCAAGGAGCACAAGGCCTGCACATCCAAGCAAGTGGTAACATGGACTTGTACATGGAACATCCCAAGCGCAAGCAGAGCTGCAGTGAGCATGTACAACGAGCTAGCGTAAGTCCCTGCATTTCATTTAATTCGTACTGGCCTTCGTGTATGATTTGTGTGCAGTGGCGGATCCACGAATTCAAGTTACCAGGGGCGAACATTTAACTTAAAAATACGAAGGCAGTTGCACTCCATAAATCAACATAATTTGAGAAATGTGAAGCTACATGCACTTTGAAAACTAGCTAATGATCCAAAGTAGTTCAGATTATAAAACACTAAATGATGCAAGCACCAAAAAACACAAAATGCAACATGGTGTACAAGGACTACTAACATGGTCTGTACCTGCTTGAATTATTCGTTCTCTGGCTGAAAATATCGAAGTGTAATTGCACCTATAACCAGTGCGCAAACTGCATATCAATATATCTATCCTGCACAAGTATGCAAATAGTTTCAAACAACAGATTAGAAAAGTATTTATGCTACGTTGTCATGATACGGGGACTTTTTGGTAGATGGCCTTGACGTTTCCTCAAGCCATGAAAATGTACTATAATTTGCTTGTCATCAATGCCTGCAAATCTCTATGTCTCTCTCAACATAGCAGATCATCATTAGACACTAAATCCTTCAATGGGAGCTTGCAAAATGCTTGCATTAGATCCCTCATTAGACATTATATGTTCATCACCAGGAGCATGTAAAATGTTTGCATCAAATCCTTCATTAGCAGTCTGTTCATAAGACACTTCAGGCTCAAGAATAACATGAGCTTGTATGTTTGCACCGGAAACTTGATTAGATACATCAGATTCAGTCAGTTCAGTATTGATTGCGGGAGTTATAAAATAAGCAGAAATTGGTTTCATTTTCTCATAGATTCCCTACATACAAGCAGTTTTACAACACCGTCAGGTTTAACCACTGGCCAGAAATTGAACAGTTGAATTAGATATAATCAGGGATGTGATGTACCTACTCGTTGCGCATGCTACTATTGCAAGCTGTGACTGTCTGTTTGCGCAAGCTCGATGCCATGCCCGTGCAGCCGCCGCTGCCTCCCACGCAGGCTACACCCAGGGTTGGATCTTCATCTTCTTGTCCTTCCATTCGCTTGAAGCCCGGCGACCGCCCTCCAATGACGGCGCGAGGAAGTGCTGTGTCGGTCTGTCCAGCAGCGGCTAGGTTAGGAGCGAACCAGACTGGAGGCTGGAGTGAACGAATTGGGATTTTTCCTGCCGTCGATCGATATGGGAGGCGCTCGTTTGGGCCGCGAGCCTGCTATAGGGCCTGCCTTGCACTTACGTTATTGGCCCATCCAAATTGAAACATTTTTCTTCATTTTATACATTGCATGCTCGTGCGTTGGGATGAACAAAACTAGCTTGGGCCAACCTGGACGACTCAAACTAGGTGCACACTTTCCAGCCACCCGAGGCGGCCGCCCATACCAACCCCTATGGTGGCATCGCCCCTTTTTGCGTGTATGATTGGGGTAGTGAAAAATATTCCGGTGGCGCTTTTGATTTACCCACAGAATGGTTGAATTGCTTGTTTCTATGAACTGAGTTCGCCAATAATGTGAAGGATGCCAGTCTTTTCATCCTATTGTAGATTGCTTAGATCTCGATATGCCAAATGTAATCACATGAAATATACAGTAAAAGCCAGTGTGATGTGTGTGGCTACAACTAGTCTGACTACACGTCCTCATATAACATATCAAGGACGCACCATCTTACCAGATTAACCATTCGGCTTACCAATGCAGTGTGGGAAGAAAGAAGTATTGGGACTGCGTATTCAAGCAATTGATGCCATGGACTCCTTCGTAGAACCTTGTAAGTGAAAAACAATTTGCGGTGTGCCTGTACAAAGAGCTAGCGTAAGTTCAGTTACCTGCTTCTCGGAATTTTAGTTAGCCACTTATTGCAAAATTGTTCAATTATGTTGCTTGGCGTAATTTAGTTTGCTACTGATTACATAATACCATAGCCTGTTAATCCTATTATAGACTGCGCCTATCTATGTGTTTGATACTTACTGTTAAGAATCACCTGTTTGCCTGAACTTAAATAGATACTTAAGCACATAGATAGCTGGTCATATGTACTTCTAGGGTGCAGCAGAATTCACGTGTAATTTATGTTTTGATACCCTATTTGTTTAAATGGTTTGCTGTTATCACTTGTAGCACTAGTAAGGTTTGCATGTTCATAGATAGACAACTGTCAGGTTTATATGAGGGACACCGTCTTTTTAACTTATATATGTGTTGGAATCATTTTGCTTACATCAAAGAAATTTATAGATGTCTGTGTTGCTGGTAAACGGTACCGACTTGTTACTTTAATATGTTGCCAAGAACTTGTTAGTTTTACTAGTTCGTGTGTAATTAAATACGTTGCCAAAACTGGTTAGTTTTACTAGTTTGATGTTAGTTTCTTATGGCTCTTGGAAAACTTTATTTATTCATTGCTAACATTCAAGTTTGCAGGATCCAACTGAAACTCCGTTGGCACAACAGGTATGTTTTCAGAAACTTCCTTGCTTACCCGGTTTGCTACTATAACTTGTTGCTGTAATCATCTTACCAACTTCATGTTTTCAGGATCCAATTGGAAGTCCAATTGCACAGCAGGTACATTTTCAAAAATATATTTGTGTAACAGGTTTGCTGGTGTAACTTGTTGCTCTAATCAAGTTACTAACTACTCAACTTTTCAGGATCCAAGAGAAACTCCAATGCCACAACAAGTTCCTTTTGCAAAACTTGTTTTTTTAACAGCTTTGCTGCTGCAACTGGTTTCTCTAATCACGTTACTGGCTACTCAACTTTTCAGGATCCAAGATAAACTCCAATGCCACAACAGGTACCTTTTGCAAAACTTGTTTGTTTAACTGCTTTGCTGCTGCAACAACCGGTTACAATGATGTTAATAACTACTTTTCAGCATCCAATTTAAACTCTTTAATTCCTTGTTTGTTTAATTGGGTTGCTGTTATAACTCCCAGTTGAGATGTTTTGCTAACTTCAACTTTTCGGAATCCAATCAGAACTTTAATGGCAAAACAGGTTAGCCAAAGATCAAAGAGGAGGTCCCCATGGACGTTGTATCATCCCACAGCAGTGGCACCGGCCCAATCGTGCATCATGAATTGCCAACTGCTGATGCTCTAGAGGCTAAACTAGTGGTAGAAAGAAATTCTGCTTCTGCACTTAGAGATGAAGTTGACATGTTGAGGAACCAAATAGCACAATCACAAGCAGTACTCAAGACAACCAATTAATATTTGGTGGATTTCAAAACGAAGCAAGCTGAGACTGACCGCATTGTTAAGGTCCTGAAGGAAAAAAGGAAATTAAATTCCCACTTGGTAAATCATAGGTGAAATGTTCTTTCCATCATTGAATAACCTTTGTGTTGTTTGTTCATGTAATCAATCAAACCATTTGTTTTAGAGATCATGTAATAATTGTTTTTTGTTTTTTGGTTTGTAATTTTATTTGAGCACAAGTCTGTATTAATTGATAAGAGCATTCAGCAATAATAGTAGTATAGATGGAGCATAAGTGGCACGCATCGGAAAGGATCAAGATGTTGTACTAGCTTCGCTAAAAAAAGGATGTTGTTCTAGCAAAAAAAAGTACAGCGGCCTTGCTTATGTATGTTAGTTGATATTATTGATCCATATACTCTATAAGTGTTTATATGTCTGTTAGTTATGTACATTCTTGGTTGATTGATTGGGTATTTGAATCTTGATACATCGCTTGTGTACATATCTAAATGGGAGTACACATTATGCTGCGTGTGACATTTGAGTTGGACATAAATTGTTCCAAATATTCGAATTCACCTTAAACTGGATTCTAGCTTCTGAATTTGAGTACCGGCATTTGTAAATCATATTCATATATGACAGTGGAATACATCTTTGTCGTGCTTTTGAAGATATATAAAAACACATAGAATGATTTATAAAGATTCATATAGGAATACAAAATTGATTCGAATTTAGTTGCCAGGATAAACGTGGATGCTTATTGTCCCAAAATTCGAAAGAAGCGGCAAAATGTCCACTCCCACGTCGGCTGCCCAAAGCCAAGTGTTTGGGAGATGGAAATTACTGTCTACCCATTACACGGACAATCCATCGGCCCGATTTCCACTGCTCCCAATAGGGGCAGGTTAGTAACTTCAATTAGACGTGACTCGACCGCCTCTGAGCCCATTCCGACGCAGTGGGCGCCACACATGGGCGGCAAAACACATTTGATTCAAGCTCGTCCGAAAGACCTCTGTTTCTCCCTCCATTTCCCCATTCATACATGGTGGGTGGCAAAACAAATTCGACTCGGCCGAAATCGATGTAGGCAAATATTTTCATTAGGGGCAGGTTTGTAACTTCACTCAGACGTGACACAACCGCCCTACCTGTTAGCCCCGTTCATACACAGTGGGCGCCAACCATGGGTGCCTAGAAACCCTCTCCTCGGCCGAAATCGCTCTGGGAAAATATTGGCGAGATGCGAGATTACCGTCCTATCCCCAACCGACGAGACGTCCAAATTTTAAACGGGGGCTAAGTTCATAACTTTCCCATATTTCAGACAGGCGCGTCCCAAAAACATGGTTCCCTGTACCTCTCCCTCCATTTTCCCATTCATACACCATCTGTGCTAGAACACCATCGCCACACCAGCCTCCTCTATCCGCCACCCCATCCATCGCCACCGTCCTCCACCCCATCTATCGCCACCGTCCTCCACCATGCCGGAGCGCCTACCAAGACCGCGTCGTCCACTGCTAGAGATGGACGTTTCTCATCCACGGCGACGGACCAAGAGCCTTGCATCACGTCCTCTCGCTTCATCGGTGCCATCATCCTCTTTGTCAGGGCCGCTCACACGACCTTCTCTTCCACCGCAACGGGACTTATCCCCCGATGCACCCGTCTACCGTCGCATATCTGCTTCAACGCCACCGACAGCCATCGCACCCCCGATGCCTACACAGCGCCGCAAGAGAGGTGGTACTTCATATCTCCTCAACTTTTTGATCTCAACCAAAAAATAGATCGTACCTTGGTTACTCTACTTTCTTTTCAGCTCTTAGAATTTAGTTCTTAGTTCGAAAGCAAACAATGGATGCTAAATATCATTTCTCCGGTTTGCA
This sequence comes from Triticum aestivum, assembly GCF_018294505.1. NCBI lineage: Eukaryota > Viridiplantae > Streptophyta > Magnoliopsida > Poales > Poaceae > Triticum > Triticum aestivum. Next base: position 405,067,253 of record NC_057814.1, on the reverse strand, counting down.
GCTTTAAATCTGTCATGGGACAGTCATAATATGGTTTAATTGATCATGCTTAGGGTTTAATTGATCATGTTGGTTACGTGGTGGTTTCTTTAATAGAAATCAGAGGGGAAACCCTCTTTTGCTCAAAAAATTCTTAGCGTTTCCCCCTTTTATGATCACTATACAATCAGAATACGTGCTTCGTGTCATAATAGCACTGCTCCACCCGTCAAGCTAAACAAGCTTAGTTGTTCAAATACGAATCTGATATTATTAAAACAGAGTCGTTTAATTGGTCAGCTAAATGTTCCTAATTTAGTTTCGAAAATGCATGTTCGCTGCTCGGGTGTGCATCTCTACAGGGTGCCCACGGTGGGCCGCGGCCCACCCTGAGATTTTGGTCGGCCCAGGCCTCGATTCCCCTCTGTTCTGCTGCGCGCTTCCGATCTCTACTCGCCCCCAGCCGCCTGCCTCGCCAGCGACTTGCCGTCCACGGACGGCATGACTCTAGGAGGAGACGCCGGACTAACAGGAGGTCAAGAGCCCCTCGCCCAAAAGCGTCCTCGCTGCCCGGGCGCGCCGCCGTGCCTACCTTCCCAGTCCGTTCAGGGCTCAGGTGTGCATCACCCACTAAGCCAACCTGATTTATCCTGAGATACGTCCTCAACACTCAGCAGCCACTCCTCATCACCCATTTTCTAATTGATTCATTACTCATTAGGCATGACTGTCATTAGGGTTTGTTGTGTGCTGAGTGCTACCTACACTTAGTGGTTCAGATGTATTTCAGTAATCTTTAGCACCTATAAAGTTCACAGGGTTTCAAAATTCCAGCCCTAGGAACAGACACTAGTCATTTTGGATTGTTGGTCGTAGTGACATTGACCCAGATTACTACTGTAGGCCAGGTTTGTTGACAATTTTACTTGTCTTTCTTACTCATTCGATATGATATCCAATTATTCACGTCGATTAGTTGCAAACAATAAGTGCTAGACAAACTTCTTGATTCAGATTTTGGACGGTCTCTTACTGCAGTTACAATTCTGCATACTTGTCCTAGTAAGCTCACAAGTAAATGATTGATTCACTATGTCTATGCTTGCCTTGTCATATTTGTTGTCAATATTCCTTTAGGGTGGACCACCCTGTTTCAAAATACTGGAACCGTAGACATGAGTGAATAGTATTTCTCTGTGTGATCTCTTCCATTATGTGTGGGCAATGAACACTGCATTGTATAGAAAGAAAGTGTCATTTCCAGCTTTTACATAGACTACGATCTTTTACATGGAATACAATCTTCCTACTTGCTTTGTGTCGCACTACCAGCACTCCACCCTTGGAGCTAAACATTATGCCACTCATAATTCCTTAGTTTATTTGTTCAAATACGAATTTGATATGATTCTAATGTTCCTACTTCAGTTTTGAAATGTGTGTCTGCCTGTTATAGAGACATAAGGGGTTTGTATTTCTGTGTGTGGTCTGGTCGGCACGGTTGGGGGGTGAACTTTGCATATGTAGGGGTTTATAGGGAGACACTCTTCGAGTTGAATCCGCAATGCATTCCATAGATAATCTGACTACTTTTTATGTTTTCATGAATCTCAGATTCTGAACAGCATCATAATGATTATGAGCTTGCGCGCATGAAAAGAATAAAACAGAACAATGCCATGGCTGTCAAACTTGGCATTAAGGGCTGAAATCAAGTCTGGATGCAATGCAATGCAAACGCTCTCCACCTACAGATTCATGCTCAGAATATGATCCTAACAGTGATTCTGAGCTAGAGGGAGACCTAAGTCAATGTAGCTCCCTAGTGGAGGAGTCAGAGGCAGATGCCCTATCTTATTCTCCCATCAAGGTGGTTGCTCTAACTTTCCAAGGTTATATTGGTCGCACATATCTTGCAACTGATGCTTTGCATTGCTTCTACTTTGTTGCACTGCCATTAGCTTAGTTTACACATCGTGTATGTGAATACGCCCTGCCTATCCATTTTCAGTACATATTCCATCTGTCATTATACCATATCTATCCATTCAAATGTTGTTCTTGTGTATCAGACGTTCAAAAGGAAGAGGGCGATTGCTAATCGCGGAGGAGCATGAGCAAAGTATTTGGAAGAGGTGGTGACACCTGATAAATCAAATAGCCCATTAGGTGTAGTTACAATATCACCTGACCCACAAAACACCCCAACTCTAGCAGACTCTAGCCCTACTACACTGGTCATTTCTGATGCCCCAACTCAGCAGACCCCAACTGCAGCAAACAGTATGATGATGCGAGTTGACATAGCACCAGCTCTATGACGCAAAACCCCCATTCCAGCAAAGAGTACACCAAATCCAGTTGCCAAATCCCTTTTCGAACCAGAGAGAGCCCTAATTGCAGCAAATAGGACCCCTGTTCCATTTCTTCCAAGTTTAGAAGACGAAGCTTATATTCTTGTCAGGAACTTTGTGCGCATCTTTCCTTCATGGAAAGATTATACCGCAGACACAAAACAATTTCCAGTCTTCCTCCGCAACTTATGCGTAAATAATGTACTAATGTTATTCATGGTAATTACTGCATATGTTTCTGCTGACAGAAGACACAAGATTTCATTCTTTTAAATAGGCGAGGACCAAACTGGATTGTCAAGACGAGCAAGGGTTGGTTGCGCTTTTCAAGCACTCGTTGATGAAGTATCGTTCCTACCTGAGGCAAGCGCACTTCGATGGCAAGCCTCTAAACGAAATTTCTGTAAAGTCTCATGTGCTACATTTATCCGACAGTGACTAGAATAATCTTGTTACACATTGGTCTCGTCTGCAGCATAAGGTACTGTCTATGTTATCACATCACAATTTGAACTACATTTCTGCATTTGCCTTAACGTCTCACTTGTACGAAAACTGTTAGCAGAAGAACATTCATTCTCAAGGAACCACAGAATCTCGCAACTATACTGCACACTGCATTGCTCTTGTGAGTACCTCTTGCCCTATATGACCATACTTACTTTCATAGTTGTTTTATTATGTAGCATCACTGCACATGTTAGCCTCGTTATCGTCCATTTGGTGGACATTATAAGATCCGTATGGACTCTTACATAAATTTAGAATCAACCCAATGCTTTTCAAGTTAGCTCTGCAGTCCTCTTGGAAGGATTGAATGTCGTCTATCACTGTACTTACATTATCAGCTACTCCCTCTGTACCATAATATAAGAATGATTTGTATAGTACACCAGTGTTCAAAACACTCTTGTATTATGGGAAGAGGGATTGGTTCATTGTGTAGCATTCTGCGTCTTATCTCCCTCACCCACTGACGGTGTCCTGGACTAGGGGGTACTCACCACGTCGTCTCCCGACTAGGTGGATCGGGCTGAGGACCCCCGTGGCGGTTCTATTATGGGCCACTTCGGACAACCCATGCCGCATAGAAGGAAAATTCCACAAGACTTGGTGCCCAAGACGAGGACTCTCCTAAACCCTAGGCCTCCGGTGTGTTATATAAACCGAGGCCAGGCTAGTCAGTAGATCATCTCATATTCATTACTACAATCTCATGGTAGATACATGTACTCTGTACTACACCCCATATGAATACCATCAAAAGCAGCATGTAGGGTATTATCTCTTGGAGAGGGCCCGAAGCTGGGTAAAATCCCGTGTCCATGTTACCGTCGCTCCAAGACGCCTAGCTTAGGACCCCTACTACGAGATACGCCGGATATAGAACCGACATTGGTGCTTTCATTGAGAGCTTGCTGGGTGGTCGTCGCGGATCGATGGGAGTAAAAACCAACCATCAGGTGATATTTTTCCAGTATTGATATATTTCACGTATATTATCTTCTTCCTTTTTCTGGCAAATTATTGCCCCCGACTTGCAACTATGTTTGCAGAACTATAATTAGGTTAGAACTTCTCGGGCGGCGGCTCTTGACGAGACATTAGACTGCTGGGTTCGGAAGCCAGATCGCTTCGCAATCGATCCGAAGTGGACATTGACGCCGGCGAAGATCCGTGCTCTGTAGAAATCGCAGGAGCGGCCATAGACCGGATAAACACGGTGCCCAAAACCAATCTGGTTGACTGCTGCAAATTGGTTGCAGAGTTTGAAGGGGTCACGCATCACGTTGATTTGCATGTCTGCCGCTGGTGCACAAAGCACGCAGAAAGGCGTCAGGGAGGCTCTTCTCCTCTTTTTTCCTTTATTTAACCTATAGTAGTTTTTACGCTGCGGCTCGTGGACCTCCACCTCTAATTGAACGTGCATAAGACAAGCACTAACACACTAGTACTAATTCGGCTTAGTTTTGCCTCATGTGAAGCTCCAGAGCGCTATGGGTAGCACTCGCACGGCGTTCAAGGTGCTCTTTACCTTGGACTTTTTGTACGAGCATATTTGTCTCTTGAAAAACATGTTCTCCGCTGGCTTGTTTTGCTTTGTTTTCGCAGAAACTTTTCAGGGGTGGCGCTTCATATGGAGTTCTTCGTCCACTTGTTTTGAGGCGACCCGACGTGCCACCGCCGCATCGACATTGTCATCGCGTCACTCAACCGAGCCGATGTCAACACCGCCCATCGAGGCCGAAGACAGTCTGGCTTAGGCAGCCACAGGGAGATCTGACCTTCTTTTCCTTTCTCTCTCTTTCTCTTACTTAATTAAGCCTGGAGGTCCACCACAGTTTTTGCTATTGGTTTGTCTTTCATGCACTTCCCGTGATGCAACGAGTACTACTATAGATGTGGCACATTCACCGAGACTTGATTGATGCCACGAGCTAGTCTACCAAGTGACTCCCGTGTGAAGCTATATAATTACTTTGGGGTAGTTCTTTCACCGCTATGGCTATATCCGAATCAGGTGCTATTCTTCCTTATGTACTGTATAAATTATTTGCACTATTAAATTTTCTGTTGGTTTGCACTCTTGTGTGTATACACACAAATGTTTGGCCTATCCGACGCCGCATTTGGAGCTCGGACCACCCTACGAGTTCGGACTTTGTCACCTCATCGCGCCGACGCCCTGTGTCGTCATCGGCCTCGCGCCAGGCCAAATCTCCTTTAATAATTTATTTTACATAAGTACTTTTGTGAAGAAATTTTCTTTTCTTTATTTTGTTATTATATGTCTTGTGCTACTTCATGCATGTAGACGGTGTCATGGCGAGCCGATGTCATCATCCCGCCCGCGTCGACCAAGTTTTGGGGTCACCTTGGCGCGCGTCCCTCTGCCGACATCTCCGCGCGGCCACTCCGCCGTGCCGACCTCGGCGCTCAGGCCATGTTTATTTAATTATCTACTTCGCTTGAGTTAATTAAGCAGAAGAACTTTTTTTTAAAAAGGGTATATTATTACTATCATTACTTGTTAGTACCTTTGTCTTGCACTATTTTTTGTGTGCAGGTAATCACCTTTGACTTCATCACGCGGTCAACTCTATGGGCCGATGTTGTCGTCCTGCCTGCACTGATCAAATTGTGGTGTCGTCTCAATGCGCGTCCCTATGTGAACCAACTTCAACCGGTCTGTGTCGTCACCTCGGCGAGCCAACCCTTGCCAGCATCGCCATGCCATCGCTTCATCGCCCGTCAAGCAGTGGTTGTGCGGATTGAGTCCCAATTTTGGGAGTAACCTTTCTTTAGATTGCTACAACAAACAAACCAGGTGTTATTAATCCTAGTAATTTTTCTTGCTTGGGTTTGTTTTTTCCGAGGAAGTATTACTCTGGTTTGTTCCATCATCTGTACACAGGTCTGTCAAATGATGGCCGCATTAACGATGGTTGCGTGATGGTTCGGTCAGTTTCCCGTCCATAGTTCAGCGAACGCCTCATCGGGGACCCAGACCGCCCTGTGAATTCAGGCTTTGTCACGCCGGTGCCCCGCACCAACATTGGCTTCGACGCCAGGCCACACCTCTTTAAAAAAATTATTTTGCGTAAATTAATTATGCGAGGAATTTTTGTATTATTATTTCTTGGACTGCACTATTTTACATGTGTAGGTAATCTACTTCGACTGCGTCACGCTGTCACTTCGGCAAGCTGACGTCGTCGTCCTAATCGACGTAAATCGGCTCGCGTGACCACCTTGTTGGTCGAATTGCCATACCGACATGTTCGGTTGCCTAGAGGACCTCGGCATCGCTGAGAGAGCTCTACCTCATCGAGTGTTCGGCACACGGGCCATATTTCTCTTATTACTCATTTCGCATAAATTATTTATTATGATGTGAATTTTTACTTTTTACTATTATCTCCGGCTTGCACTATTTTTTGTGCACAGATAAATGATCCGGGTTGGGCAGCGCTGTCACCTCGGCATACCGACGTACCATGTCACCTCGGCTGGCCGGGGGCTTCGCCAACACTTCATTAACCCACGCCGAGGACTTCGGCATCATACTGCCGGCCTGCTCCGTCGCCTTAGTCGGACTAGGGGTTATACCTCGCCACATTGGTCGTGCTACGTCGCCACTCCGGAGTGCCGAGCTCTTCGCTCCGCCACCTCGGAACCGGCTTGAGGGCTGGGACCTTGTCCCGCATCAAGCTCGGACCACATCATCAATGCCGAACACATTAACCAGCTAAGTCGCTTTCATGCTAAAAAACTTTCAGTTTTAAATTTTGTTCGGTTCGACCAAGCATCATACTTTTTTGGCAAAAAGTGGTATGTGAAAAACTTCCTTGTCAAAACATTGTTTACGACACACAAATTCAAATACCTTGTTTACTTGGGGGCTTCCTTTATGAAGCCCTCTTGCATATGATTATACTTGTATGGCTTCGTTCCTTGTTTGTGTATTACGCCACAATATGCACCATGTTGACTTAAGTGTTCCGCAAGCTGGGTTGCCTTGCTCCTGTGTTTACCCCTACGTTCCCGATTGTTTGGCTAGGGAGTAAAGGGAGCACCTCTGCGATTGTCACGATCGGGTCATCCCAGCTCGGACCTCAGACTGGGTGAAGCCGAAAGCTAGCGCTCTTATTGTTTTCAATCATGGTCGGCACACAACGGAACTCATGAGTACAAAAAATCTATTACACAAGTCTCATAGTAGCAATGAGCAACCATAGAAAGGTATCGGTGGGGGTACTATTTTCTTCAAAGATGCTTCTTACACTTTGTCAGTAATATAGCATAAGTTCCCTGAGCGCGCTTTGTCTGTTACAGCCCTATGGCCTGATTGCCTGGTTATCGGAAACACCATCGATATTCTCTATAGGTGGAGTACATAACACTTTTCGGCCCTTGACCAAAGAGGGAGAAGCCGACGGTCGGTTAAGACGCGTTTAAAGTTCGGTGAACACAGATATGATATAAATACTTCGGTACATACAATCATTATACACAAAATTCTTTTACCCAAGTCTCTTGGGGGCTCTTGAATTAGTATGAGCTTTTTTATTAGTCACTGCACAGTCTTTTTCTACCACTCCTTTCTCGACTCAGGTCTATGATCAATAGCCGGGTAGCCTGGTTTCTCTCTAAAAGCCGCTCGCATTTAGTTCGCTAAACTGGCCTGAGAAACACTCCGCCTTTGGGATAGGGAGGTTGAAGTCGAAGGCTAACCCACTTGAAGTCTAGAGATCAGATGTGTCATGTCAAAGCAAGACGAAAGTACAATTTTAAGACCAATTTCATATTGGCACCAAAACAGCTTGATTCAATCTAGATGTAAAGTTTTTTACGCATGTCCGTTGGCCTTTTTTTGAGCTTATAACATCTTTCACCGATTTTATGTTTTAGGAAACGGGACATTCTCTTGGTTGAGGTGTTCGGCGTGAAACTCTTTTCTAAAACTACAGTTCGACATCTTTCCTGCTGAACTCCACCTCGGTATTGTCAAAACATAGATGACAGTTGAACTTGTTCCCGAGGAGGTACGATCCTAGGGTCGGCCATTTTGCCCAACCCAATTCTCGGGAGCTACTGCATTGACAATCCTATGCAGAAAATTTAAGTGCAATATAGTTTTCGAGGAGATTAAGATCCTCAGGTTGGTCGGCCGCACCCAACCTGAGTCTCGAGGACTTTGCACACCGCTTTTTGTGTCCCGAAGTATTCTGCCGAGCTAGGATTTGATCCTCAGGCCTATTTTGCGAATCAACCTGAGTCTCAGGGGCTACTGGGATCATCGGTCTTATGTCATCCTTCAGGTGCATCTCGGGTTTTAGACCGATACACACCTTGAGAGCTACAGGCTATATATCTCGGCAGAGAATAAATTGCACCAATCAAAATATTGACCAAAAAAATTGGCCCGCAGTCGGGGTGGGGCACCACCTCGGAAGCAGTCCAGCATAAAGCCCGGGCGCCAGTGGCTGGCTCCATAGAGGGCATTTCCAGCATTAAGCTCGGCTAAACTCCTTCAACTTTTTTGAACCAAGGTGATTTATGACACCTCGGATACAGTCCGACGTTGGAGCATGGACATAGTCCGGGGTTGGAGCTCGGATACAGTCTGGCGTTGGAGCTTGGACATAGTCTGGCGTTGCAGCTCGGATACAGTCCGGCGTTGGAGCTTGGACATAGTCCAGCGTTGGAGCTCGGATACATTCCGGCATTGGAGCTCGGAAGCGGTCCGATGTTGGTGCTCGACTACAAAAGATACCTCGAATGCAGTCCGGCGTTGGAGCTCAGACGCAAGAGGACGTTGCCGGTCGGGAGCAGCTTCAAACCCGAGGTGGGCGTAAAAATAACAAGGCATTGATAAAGGCTGATAACTTAAAGGGGCTCCTCGAATACCTGACGTATAAACTCTTTGGATCCACTTCGGAAATTCTCAAGATCGAAGATGGGAAGATTTGTTGAACTAGTTTTCAAGACCGACGCCCAAAGATGAAGAACAGTTCAGAAGAATCGAGGAGCATCCCTAACTTGAAGACCGGTTCAGGGGGCTACTGACGGTGTGCTGGACTAGAGGGTACTCACCACGTCGTCTCCCGACCAGGTGGATCGGGCCGAGGACCCCCGTGGTGGTTCTATTATGGGCCACTTCGGACAACCCATGCCGCATACAAGGAAAATTCCACAAGACTTGGCGCCCAAGACGAGGACTCTCCTAAACCCTAGGCCTCTGGTGTGTTATATAAACCGAGGCCAGGCTAGTCAATAGATCATCTCATATTCATTACTAGAATCTCGTGGTAGATACATGTACTCTGTACTACACCCCATATGAATACCATCAAAAGCAGCATGTAGGGTATTATCTCTTGGAGAGAGCCCGAAGTTGGGTAAAATCCCGTGTCCATGTTACCATCGCTCGAAGACGCCTAGCTTCGGACCCCTACTACGAGATACGCCGGATATAGAACCGACACCCACCATTTACTAAAAAATATCAGATCTATATTTAATCTTACCAAAAAGTTCAATACACAGACAATGCCAGTGCAAAAGTGTAGCCCATTGCTCTTGTCAGTACATTTTGTCCTGTAACGCTTGTACTTCCAGGGGTTGGTAGTTGATTATGTAGCATCACTCTGCATCTTATCTTCATTATCCTCTATCCCTTCCAGTATTATCATATCAATAATTACTCTCTACAAAATGTAGAGTACAGGCAATGCTTATGAAGAAGATGATGTGCTGAAATTCTTGAGTTATCCTTCCCTTGACATGGAGAAGGGCATTATAAAGCCTGTGTTAACTATTAATGTAAGTCAGTCCTTCTAAAGCCTTTATCCTAAGCTGTTTAATTTGCTCATATTCCCTATCGTTTACTGCTGTTTAGTTTGTTGTTTCTATCAAAATGCACGTTCGCAAGAACCGTAAGTTCCAAGTTTTACTTGTAAAACCAAATTCCTTATTCATACCATGCACATTAATCAATACTCCCTATATGTATGCTTGTTTTTGTGGATCTATAATCCAGTGTGTAGTGAAGCAGCCCACGTTTGCACCTTGTCATCTCCTGTTTTATCTTACTGATGTGGCTGATGATATGAACAACATGCCATGCACATTAACCAAAATAGATACAATGATTGTCTTTGCCCTTCATCTATGCTTGTTATGTTGACATGGTAATCCAGTAGTGTGGTGAAGTTCCCCGCATTATGAACAATGCCAAATTATGCTATTGATATTTTTAACTTACTCTTTATTTTCTAATTTGAAATTGGATGGAATTGACAGCACAGTTATCATCTTTGTTTATACATGTGCAAAACCTGTCATCTCTCTGCTTGTTTCAGGGTAATATGCCTGATGGCATGCACAAGTCTGTTGAAGGCTGTGAGACAAACCCAAGATATATTGCAGCAAAGAAGGCAAAACATCTTGAAGATAGCGAGACAACCCCAAAGTCTTGTCTTGATGTGGTGTTCAAGTTACTTGAGACTAGCAGTCAGACAAGCTCACATAATTTGCTGTCTGAATCAGTTTGACTTCTTAAGTCCCAAGTTCTAGCAGAAAGGCATTCTGCAACTCAACTTCGACTTGAAGTCCTATCTCTAAGGAAGATTGCGGAGAACACCAATGAGAACCTCATTGCTAAATAGCTACACCTGGAAGCTATGACCGACATGCTAGGCCGGTCTCACAGCCGTGCTCAGCAACTTGCGCAGCAGTTCCTGCGCAAGGCTAACCTTTCTTGAACTGCCTTGGAAGTGGTCTCGGTTCAGTATTATTTTGTTACGCTGCAATGGTGCCCAGTTTTTGTAATCTGCTTCTTCATTGCGCTTTATGATCACTGATGGCGAACTTTGATGCCCAGTGGATGTAATATACCATAAATCCTTTATTGTATAGTGTAGGTTTATTCTAAGTTACTATGCCGTAATTTCTTTATTGTATAGAGTAGGTTTGTCCTTAATTCCTACTAGTTACTGCCATCATTCGCTATCTAAAAAAAAATCTGATGTAGTCGATCGGGCCGAAACATTCGCCTTTAACGGGCCTGGTTTTTAGCGGGCCACAATTGGGCCGGCGTGCATCTTTCTTGGGCCCGAATGGCCATTGGGGCCTTCACACTTTGCGTCAGGCCCACAACTTACCCCGGCCTATATTCGGCCCAAATTTTAGTTGGGCCTTTTGTGGACCCAGCGCTTAGTTTGGCCCAGGTAGCGTTGGGCCATTAACTGGCCGAATATTCTGCTGGCATGTTACGGCCCAGAAGAAACCATGGGCCTTTAGCAAGCTTAAATGCATGTTGGGCCTCAATTTTCACTAGTCGTCGACGGGCCTTCAGCAGGCTGAAATGTAGATCGGGCCTTTTTTGGCCCAGTTATATGACGGGCCGTTACCAGGCCGAAACATATCACGGGCCTTAGTTGGCCCACTAATATCATGGGCCTTTAAGAGGCCGAAAGCTTAGTACAGGCATCAACGGGCCAAATTATACGACAGGCCTTTAACAGGCCCAAAGTCACGTTGCGCTGAACCGTTGCCACCTTTATCATGGGCCGTTAGTGGCCGGATGTCGCATCGGACCATATATGGCCCATGGGCAGCACGGGCCATTCCCAGGCCGAAAGACACACCGGGCTAAAATGGGCCCATGTCTACATCGGGCCTTTAACATGCCGAAAGTCACTGGGCTGTAATTGGGCCCAAATATTCGGCGAACAATTAACGGGCCAGATCTGGCTTCGGGCCATAAATGGGCCTTTATTAAACAGACCATTATTGGGCTGGCCCACTAGTACCTGAGTAAGTACTACGGGGCTTTGACTGGGCCGGCCTTTTTAACCTATATGGGCCTCTGTTGGGCCCTACCACGTGTCGACGTATCATAGGCATGTCTCCTCCAATGAAGGGCGACATCTGGCCCACCGAGGAGCAGACACATGTTTCCTCCGGCCAATGAGAATTTTACATGTGGAAAATCACCATTGGTCTGGGCTGTTAACGGGTTATCGGATCCAAAACCAGACCCGATAGCTTAACGGCGACTCGTTACGGTCGATGCCATGTGTCGGTCACCCTTGACGAAAGCACTTCTATGACGCGTGATTTATCGTCGTGGAAGTGGACACTTCCGTGATGATAATTTTGGTAATGTCATGGAACACTTCTACGATAGCACAGGTATGACTATCTTGATTCTGTCATAAAATCGTCATGGATGTACATGCATGACAGAAAACGTGACCTACTGTGACAAACTCGTATCATCATGGAAGTGTATTTTTTTGTAGTGTGGGCTACGTCACCCGCAGTAGGCGGCGGGCGAGGCAGCGAGAGAGACGATGCAGGAGAGCCCCCAATGGCGCTGACAAGCTCGGCAATGCGGTCTAGCCAGTCTTCGTAGAGGTCATCGACGGGGTGATAGCGCAAGAGCTTGCGCGCCATGAGCAATGCAGCCGGAGTCAGCGACGGGATGGCGGTGCGCCCATCACGCCGCACGAAGGGGTGCAACGACGAAGCTTGCTGCCCATGCCCCGCCGGGCCGGTAGCGGCGTTCGCCGCTGTGGACGGGGGACGGCGAGGGCAGCTATCAACCGCTGACGCTGTCTGAGCGACGCGAGCGGCAAGGGCGGCCCGACGCTCAGCACGAGCTCGACGGGCGTCAGCCATGGAAGTGATGGAGCGATGGCGGGTCGACCGGCGGAAGATAGGCTCCGATGCACCCCTACCTAATACGCCAAATGTTGGATTTCGGGTTCCGCAGACCCTTGAGAGGTTCGAACTCTGGGGTGCGTGCGAAGAACTCGTCCTCCCCAGTATGCCTACTCGCTAATCTCACGGTCTAGCTCGACGAACTGAATGGAAAAGAGACACAGCAGTTTACCCAGGTTCGGACCACCTTGTGGTGTAATACCCTACTCCAGCTTTGTGGTGGATTTGCCTCGAGGGGCTAAGGATGAACCAGTACAGTGGCAAACAACCTCCGGAGGAGAGGTGTTCTTGGGCTCGAGTGAGCAAGTGGGTGAGAGGATGATCTGAATGATCCCCCCTCTATGGCGGTGGCTAAGTCCTATTTATAATGTCCTTGGTCCTCTTCCCAAATGAAGGTGAGAAGGGATCCCACAATGGCCAAATTCGAAGGGGGACAGCTAGTACATGCTATCCTGACATAAGTAGTCTTCGCCTGCAAAAAGCGTCTGGTCGTGACGCCGTGGTGGGCTCGGCGACGACCTCTGTCCTGCTGTCCTGGCGGTCTTGGTCTTGTTGCACATGAATGGGAACCTTTGGTTGATTCCTCGGGACTCCGTGCCTGCACTTGCCTCCTTAGCACCAAAGAGGAAACTTGTACACTGTGCCCGCTGGCGCCCTCCTGGCCTTGGTCGTCATGGCTCACGTCATCCGGACCTCACGAGGTGAAGCTTGCATAGAAATCTCCGCTCCTCGGAAGCCAGCCTGGGGAGGCCGCCCCTCGTGGAGGTCTTGGTGTCGTCCGCCTCGCGAGGCTTGGCCCATAGCAAGGGTCTTGAGTTGTTGATGCTGAAGTTGGGCCGTACCAGGCCGTCGATGGAGCCACATCATGGGCTGCAGGCAGGCAACTCTGGGTACCCCCGTTCCCAGAACGCCGTCACCTTATTCCTTCATCCATCGTGATCTCACCTAAAACTTGAAAACTTCAATCACACAAAACTCAACAAAACCTTCGTGAGATCCGTTAGTATAACAAAGAAAATCACCACTCTAAGTATTGTTGCAAAACCATTCGTGTTTTATTTTTTAATTATATCTACTGTACTCTAACTTACCATGGCTTATACCCTCCAATACAAACCATAAATTCATGGGAATAAGCACACAACGCAAGAAAACAGAATCTGGCAAAATAGAACAGTCTGTAGCAATCTGAAAACTTCGAATACTTCTGTAACTCCAAAAATTATGAAAAATTGGGACAACGTAGGAAATTGGTATATCAATCATGTGTTAAAATTTCAGAATTTTATCACGCTTCTATGATTTATTAAAATTGTTTTAGTGGGCGCAAAAGTTTCTGTTTTTCAACAAGATCAAATGAAGTATCACCAAACATGATCCCAAAGGATTTACTTGGCACCAAAACTAATTAAAACATGAAAAACACAATCATAACAGTAGCATAATTGTGCAAACACTCGAGAACAGAAATAAAGGCAAAAATAAAATGTATTCACTGGGTTGCGTCCCAACAAGTTCTAGCATTTTATGCCCCTAGCTAGGCATAATGCATAGATTCAAGTATTGTCCTCTTTCTTCTTATTTTCCATAGATTTATTCTTGTGAGGAGGTTTTGCCAAACTAAATTGAAACACATTATCCATAGATATTTTAGCATTATCAAGTTGCCCATCTACATATCCCGTTGGATTTTCGGCAACAATCCAAGAATAGTGTTGATTAACACCATTGAAAACTTGTTGGATTATATGTAAAACGGGGATTTCCTTTTTAAGATTGTTATAAATTTTTTAATTATTTCCAAGCAAATGTCTCAACATATAATCACTATTATAAAGAATCTCATTTATCACTGGTTTTTCACGGTTCATGCCATAAAAATAAAAAATTTCCCTAGCTTCCCGTATGATGTAATCAAATTCATTCATAAGAACAAGTGTGGCTAGCTTTTTTTGCCTTAGGATCCTTTATAACGGGTAGCTCATAAAACAATCTTGCAGAGTAGGATTGGTACGGATAATTCTATTTTCTAGTTTCAGAACTAGTGCTGAAATAGCTTCCGCATAAGATTTAGTTCTTTTAAGTATAGGAGCATCATCAAGAGTAAAATTTCCAATACAATTGAAAGATTCTTGGATATGTTCTTTTCCGATAACATTCCCTTGCCCCAAAAAAGTTTTAACATCCAGATTGCCAAATCGTCCAATTTTAGGAGTTAGGCCATCATCTGTTTCTGCCATACCAAAATCACTCATGGTGACAAGTTCATGCAAAATCTAGATCTGACAAGAAAACGGCGAACGAAAAAGAGGGCGAATAAAACGAAAAAATTTGTGAAGTGGTGTAGATGAAAACGAGAGGCAAATGGCAAATAATGTAAATTGCAAGGAGATGAGATTCGTGATTAGGAACCTGATAGATGTTGATGATGTCTCCTCGGCAACGGCTCCAGAAATTGACGACTTGTCGCGAGACCATCCTCCCCAGCAACGGCGCCAGAAATTCCTTTTGTTGTCTCTTGAACTATGTTGGTATTTCCCCAAAGAGGAAGGGATGATGCAACACAGCTACGGTAGGCATTTCCCTCAATTATGAAACCAAGGTATCAATCCAGTAGGAGAACCAAGCAACACTATGTAAGCGGTACCTGCACACAAAGAACAGATACTTGCAACCCGACGCTTATGAGGGGTTTTCAATCCCTCTTACGGGTAACGGCGTAGAAATTTTTCAAGTTGATGGGATAAAATTGTGATACATTGGATAAATAGATCTCGAACAAACGAGAAATAAAAGATGCAAATAAAAAGTGCTGCAAGGTATTTTTGGGTTTTCAGAATAATAGGTCTGCAAATGAAAGCAAATAAAATAGATCTCAAAGGCAAATATGATAAAGAATAGACCCGGGGGCCATAGATTTCACTAGTGGCTTCTCTCAAGAAATAGCACACGATGGGTAAACAAATTACTGTTGGGCAATTGATAGAACCTCAAATAATTATGACGATATCCAGGCAATGATCAATATATAGGCATCACGTCCAAGATTAGTAGACCGACTCCTGCCTGCATCTACTACTATTACTCCACACATCCACCTCTATCTAGCATGCATCTAGTGTATTAAGTTATGGAGAAATGGAGTAATGCAATAAGAATGATGACATGATGTAGACAAGATCTATTCATGTAGGAATAGACCCCATCTTGTTATCCTCAATGGCAATGATCAATACATGTCTTGTTGCCCCTTCTGTCACTGGGAAAGAACACCGCACGACCGAACCCATCACAAAGCACCTCTTCCCATGGGAAGAAAAATTGATCTAGTCAGCCTAAGTAAACCAAAGATTCAAAGAAGAAATACGAGGCTATAAATAATCATGCATATAAGAGATCAAAACTCAAATAACTTTCATGGATAAAATAGATCTGATCATAAACTCAATGTACATCGGATCCCAACAAACGCACCGTAAAAAGAGTTACATCAAATAGATCTCCAAGAGACTATTGTATTGAGAATCAAAAGAGAGAGAGGAAGCCATCTAGCTCCTTGATAAAGCATTAATGTTATTATTTTGCACCTTAATCTAGTGGCACTATTAATTTGAGGCAATTTTTTGGCACCGCTAGTGCCACTGATTTTTTTATATATAGAAAGAGGGGGTTTCCTCCGATTTCATTAAAGAAACCGAACCATAGAGAACCATTATCCGACAACATCTCAGTGTAAATGGGCAGTTACGCAACTACTACTAGAACGGACTGAGTACTAGCAGGAGACAAGTTCGCCACATAAGCTAGGCAGGTAGGGGGACACATCACCAGCTCGACCAAGTTTGGATTACAACCCAAATGCTACCACAGAAACATCTGGGGGGGAGATAGGGACCAAAAGAGCCAGCTTTAGCATCCGAGTCTAAGCACCCCCGGCCTCCATCCTTGCAACGCACGGAACACCTCGCTTGCCTCCTGCTCGACCATAGTGCCACTAATAAAATGAAGTAATAATACGGTTAAAATAGACCGAGTGTCCTCTCTATCATTTCATTTCCAATGTCGATAAAGAAAGTCCTTCTCTTTGTTAATATATATTTCATCAAGTAGTCCCATCGTTAATGTTTAAGTGTTTCTGCAAACTTGGGTGCTTAATTTTAGTTGATCTGCACAAAAATAGAGATTGGAATGTCTCAAGGCCCCTCCTTATACTACCGCAGTACACTGATGTTCATCACTGGCAGAAGGTGTATCGGGGAGAATTGGGTCGATTTCCAGTATGAGGCCTACCGTATGAGGCGTCGTAGGGCCCATCTCGCCCTCGCAGCATGGCGTACTGTGATACTATCGCAATATTTTCCCATTAAGAAAATGAAGTTTCTTCTATTTATTAGTGTATGTTTCATCAACTAGTGCCACTATAATGTAATCATGCTTTTTCATTATCTGTGCAAACAGGGTTATTCAGTTGCATTTTGGTGGAACTGCACAAATGTACAGATGGAACCGGCATATATGTAGAGTGCGAGGTGGCAAGTAAAAATTACCGACACCAACCATGCTCCATCTAAGCATTGGCATCCACCACCAGTGGGATGGGTGGCGCTCTGTGTGGACGGATCTTTCTCGGCAGCAAATACTCTAATCAAATAATAGTAGCTTATATTGGCACTTTTCTAGGGACTACTCTTTTCTGAAAGAAGCACCAATCTATTTTTCTTTATTTGTACACAGTGTCACAACTTTGTTTTTGGTCCAGAGCTATTTTAGTGTGATTGGCGTAGTACTCGGAGACTGATTGTAAGCATGGTTTTCATTAGCCGTCACACTGATTGTAAGCATGAGCAGATGGAAGATTAGGTTAGTGCGAAGCTTACCTTAAGCCCTACCGCCGGCTTTGAAACGAGGCGAGCGGAGAGCTAACCGTGGAGAACGGCGGGGAAGCGACATCGCGCCATCCGGCCTCCTCTTGTGGTGGGAGAACGAATACTCCTGTGACTCCGACTGGCACTACACCCTCACGAACGGCACACCATACTCGATCGATTCGTTATCCTCTAGATGCTTGACCTTCGACCTGTAAGCCCATCTCCTCCGCCTGACTTCCGCGTTGGGCGAATCTGTCTGCTCCATAACCCAGAGGAGATACTCGATGAACTCGAAGGACTGCAGCATGACTGCCGCCGGGGAGTACATCGCTACCATCTCGCTCTTTTGCATACATTGCCACATGGCCCTCACCATCCTCGAAATCTCCCACTCGTTGTCAAACCAAGTAAGGATCTCCTTCAACCTGGCTAACTTCACATGGTCACCGCTGGCGATTTGCCCAATTCGCTGTTGCATCCTCCCCATAGATGTCCTTCTGAGAGGTCCGGTGCTAGCTTTTGAAGATGGGAGGAGAGATGGTAGTCTTGCAACGGAGAAGAGGGAGAGGCAAGACGGTGGTTTTGCAATGGAGAAGATGGAGAGGAGAGGGGGTGTTTTTGCAATGGAGAAGAGGGAGAGGCGAGACGGTGGTTTTGGAATGGAGAGGATGGAGAGGAGAGGGGGTGTTTTTGCAATGGAGAAGAGGGAGAGGAGCGTACGGCAGCGATTTAGGATTGGACGAGAGGGCCGGCGCGCTGTGACTGGATCAAAATCAAAATCAATTTACCCTTCAACTAAGAAAGCAAACCTAACTAGTCTCCTTTGTATTCTGGGTCATATTTGACCATGATTTTCACAAATAAAATATATGTTATACGTTGCAAAAAGAATATAATTTGAAAGTACATTCAGATACGAACCAAATGATACAATTTTTTATGACATGCATTCACATTTTGCTTGTCAAATACAGTACGTGGTCAAACTTTGACCCAAAATACGCAAAACAAAAAATACTTCCAAGACCAGCACCGCTCCTCTCCTCTTAAACCACCGCCGCTCCTCTCCCGTTCCAATCCAAATCCAGCACCGCTCCTCTCCTCTTCCATTTCAAAACCACTGCCGCTCCCCTCTTGTTCCAATCCAAAACCAGCGCCGCTCTTCTCCTCTTCCATTTCAAAACCAGCGCCACTCCTCTCCTCTTCTAATCCGAAACCAGCGCCGCTCCTCTCCTCTTCCATTCAAGAGCCACCGCCGGCGAGTGAAGGTGCTACGGAGAAGTAGATCGATGGAAGAGTACAACCGATACGTGTGGCTCGCAGGCAGCGACCATGTGAAGCTAGCTAGGTTGTTGGAGATACAGTCTTGGTTTGACAACCCGAAGCAATTAGCGACAACGGTGGAAGCGATGGCCAAATATCTAGAAAAGAGCAAAAAGTAGGCGATACACCGGGAGGTAGTCACGCGGGAGTACATAGAGCTGCTCCTCTGGGCCATGGAGCAAACAGATTCACCAGATCTGATCGTGAGGCTACGGTGGTGGGAGTATCGATCCAAGATGGAGCATCCACCCGAGACTGAAGGATCGAGCATCTACACGGTGCCGTTTGTGAGGGTGTCGTGGTAGAGCGAGCCGGTGGAGTCTTCGTCGACCGAACCCAACAACAAGAGGAGAAAAAAGTTGGCGTAACGACTGTTCCCCGCCATCCTCTCCATCGTCGTTCACCTCGTCCCACGAGGCGGCTGTCTGCCACCGAGGAATAGGAGGGGACTCCCCCCCCCAATAATCCGAGGAGTAGCTTAGGGTTGTCAGTATTTGCAGGTTGTGCTTTGTGTTTCAGATTTGAGAGTACTTTCAGATGTGAATGTCTTTTGAATTTCAGATTTGCAGTATTGAGCATATGAAGTATTTTATGAATTCTAGAGATCTATTTTTAGCACTTTAAAAATGTTGTTTCATATAGAAGTGCAGACAATGTGATTCTCAAGGAAGAAACTGCAAGTTTTAGTTTCAGATAAGAAAGTGCAAGTTTTCGAGGTAGAGCATTTATATTAACACGCCCTTTTCAAACAGGGATAACATCATGTTGGAAGGTTTATTCATGGTCGAAAATGGAACTAATAGCCAGTTAACATCATGTTGATCAACATTCATGCATAACACATCATCATATGATGAACAGTCAAAAATATGATATTTTCCAAATACCCACACAATGTTGAGTGTGTTGGAGGTGGTGTGTGTAGATGACAATGGGCACCCACATGTGAGAGGGAGAGGCAAAAATTTGTGGATTGCTGCGGCTTGAACTACGTTGGTAATTCCCCAAAGAGGAAGGGATGATACAGCATAGCTACGGTAGGTATTTCCCTTAGTGATGAGACCAAGGTTATCGAAACAGTAGGAGAATCACGCAACACCACATAAACAGCTCCTGCACACAAAGAACAAATACTTGTAACCCGACGTAACAGAGGGGTTATCAATCTCTCACGGGTAAAAGATAGGTAAAATTGTAGTAGATTGGATAAATAGATCTCACGGGAACATGAGATAAAATAAATAGTAATAAATTGCAGCAAGGTATTTTTGTATTTTTGGATTAATAGATCTGAAAATAAACGCAAATAAAAACATATCGCGAAGGCAAATATAATAAAGAAGAGACCTGGGGGCCGTAGATTTCACCAATGGCTTCTCTCGAGAAAAAATAGCATACGGTGGGTAAACAAATTACTGTTGGGCAATTGATAGAACTTCAAATAATCATGAGGATATCCAGGCAATGATCATTATATAGGCAACACGTCAAAGATTAGTAGACCGACTCCTGTCAGCATCTACTACTATTACTCCACACATCGACCGCTATCCAGCATGCATCTAGTGTATTAAGTTCATGGAGAAACGGGGTAATGCAATAAGAACATGACATGATGTAGACAAGATCTATTGATGTAGAAATAGACCCCATCTTGTTATCCTTAATAGCAATGATACATACGTGTCGGTTCCCCTTCTGTCACTGGGATCAAGCACCGTAAGATCGAACCCATCACAAAGCACCTCTTCCCATGGCAAGAAAAATCGATCTAGTTGGCCTAACTAAGCCAAAGATTCGAAGAAGAAATACGAGGCTATAAGTAATCATGCATATAAGAGATCAAAGAAACTCAAATAACTTTCATGGATAAAAACATAGATCTGATCATAAACTCAACGTTCATCGGATCCCAACAAACACACCGCAAAAAGAGTTACATCAAATAGATCTCCAAGAGACCATTGTATTGAGAAATAAAAAAGAGAGAGGAAGCCATCTTGCTACTAACGACGGACACGTAGGTCTACAATGAACTACTCACGCATCATCCGAGAGGCACCAATGATGACGATGAACCCCTCCGTGATGGTATCTAGATTGGATCTGGTGGTTCTGGAACTTGGGCGGCTGGAATTAATTTTCGTCGACTCCCCTAGGGTTTCTGGAATATTGGGGTATTTATAGAGCAAAGAGGTGGTGCGGCAGACCATCGAGGTGGGCATAACCCACCTGGGCGCGCCTGAGCCCCCAGGCGTGCCCTGGTGGGTTGTGCCCCCCTCGGGGCACCCCTCTGGTACTTCTTTGGCCCATCTTGTGTCTTCTGGTCAAGAAAAAATCGACAAAAAGTTTCGCCGTGTTGGGACTCTGTTTGGTATTGATTTCCTGCGATGTAAAAAACAAGCAAAAAACAGCAATTGGCACTGGGCACTATGTCAATAGGTTAGTCCCAAAAAATGATATAAAACAATTGCAAAATGATTGTAAAACATCCAAGAATGATTATATAACTGCATGGAACAATCAAAAATTATAGATGCATTGGAGACGTATCAGCATCCCCAAGCTTAATTCCTGCTCGTCCTCGAGTAGGTAAATGATAAAAACAGAATTTATGATGTGGAATGCTGCCTAACATGTTCATCATATATTATTTTGTTTTTAGCATGGACATTTGGACTTTTATATGGTTCGAAGCAATAGTCTAGTTTTGACATGAGGACTTCAATACTCAAGCATATCAACAAGCAACCATGTCTTTCAAAATATCAACACTAAAGCAAGTTATCCCTATCCCATTATGCTCAATCAATGATCCATTCATGAAACACACTCACATATTAGGTACACCCAATGCTCAAGTACGATCATAGTGCCCCTTACTAGGTGCTTTATAAGAGAAGATGGAGACTCAAGTAAAAATAAAAATTGCATCAAGTAAATAGAAAGGCCCTTCGCGGAGGGAGGTAGGGATTTGTAGAGGTGCCGGAGCTCTAAGCGAAAAAGATAGAGATAAAACATTTTGGGTGGCATGCTTTTCCTGTCAACAAAAACGATCGAGTAGTTCCCAATACTTTCCATGCTAGATATATCAAAGGTGATTCCCAAACAGAAAATAAAGTTTATTCCTTTTTCCACCATACTTTCACTTTCCATGGCTAATCGTATCCACGGGTGCCTTCCATACCAACACTTTCTTATTTGACAACATAAAGTAAATTCATTTTTCATTTCGGGACTGGGCATCCCTAATATCTTTGCCGTACTCTCGTGCAATGAGAAGTGAATAAACACTCATCTTGAGAATAACACATCTAGCATGGAAATATATTAGCCACCCCCTACCATTTCATGAGCAGTACGATCACACAAAAGAGAAATTTATTTTTAAAATTAGAGATGGCACATACGAATTTGCTTAGAACGGCAAAAGAATACCGCATATAGGTAGGTATAGTGGTCTCATGTGGAAAAACTGGTTTAAAGGATTTTGGATGCACAAGTAGTGATCATACTTAGTGCAAATGACGGCTAGGAAAAGATTGAGAAGCATCCAACCAAGAAACGAAAAATTTCATAAGTGAGCATTAAGCATTGTTGGGGAACGCAGTAAGTTCAAAAAATTTCCTACGATCACGCAAGATCTATCTAGGAGATGCATAGCAACGAGAGGGGAGAGTGTGTCCACGTACCCTCGTAGACAGAAAGCAGAAGCATTTAGTAACGCGGTTGACGTAGTCGAACTTCTTCGCAATCCAACCGACCCAAGTACCGAACGTACGGCACCTCCGCGTTTAGCACAAGTTCAGCTCGATGATGTCCCTTGTGCTCTTGATCCAGTTGAGGCCGAGGGAGAGTTCCGCCAACACGACGGCATGGCGACGGTGATGATGAAGTTACCGGCACAGGGCTTCGCCTAAGCACTACGACGATATGACAAAGGTGTGTAACTGTGGAGGGGGGCACCGCACACGGCTAAAAGATCAACTTGTGTGTTCTAGGGTGCCCCCTTGCCCCCGTATATAAAGGAGGGAGAGGGAGAGGCAGCCGGCCCTAGGGGGCGCGCAAAGGTGTGGATTCCTACTAGGACTCCCTAGTCCTAGTAGGATTCCACCTCCCACACGGAGTAGGAAAGGGGGAAGGTAGAAGGAGAAGGAAGGGGGGGGCCTTCTCCTAGTCCTAATCGGCCTCCTGCCCAAGGGGGCGCACCAGCCCCTTGTGGGCCGGTGTTCTTCCCTCTTATGGCCCATAAGGCCCATAACTTCTCCCGGGGGGTTCCGGTAACCTCCCGGTACTCCGGAAAATATCCGAACTTCTCCGGAACCATTCCGATATCTGAATATAGCCTTCCAATATATCAATCTTTATGTCTCAACCATTTCGAGACTCCTCGCCATGTCCGTGATCTCATCCGGGACTCCGAACAAACTTTGGTTCATCAAATCACATAACTCATAATACAAATCGTCATCGAACGTTAAGCGTGCTGTGACGCCCCCGATTTGACCGTACACTAATCATACACGCAAACGTGTACGATCAAGATAAGGGACTCACGGGAAGATATCACTACACAACTCTAAAAATAAAATAAGTCATACAAGCATCATAATACAAGCCAGGGGCCTTGAGGGCTCGAATACAAGTGCTTGATCATAGACGAGTCAGCGGAAGCAACAATATCTGAGTACAGACATAAGTTAAACAAGTATGCCTTAAGAAGGCTAGCACAAAAGTAGCAACGATCGAAAAGGTGAGGCCTCCTGCCTGGGACCTCCTAACTACTTCTCGAGGCCGAACTCCACGCAGAAACATCCTCAGGATCCTCTGGCTCCTGAAACTCCAGCATCTGCTTGCGATAACCTGGTAGAAGGGAAAGGGGGAAAAGAGGGAGAAAAGCAACCGTGAGTACTCATCCAAAGTACTCGCAAGCAAGGATCTACACTACATATGCATGGGTATCAGTGTAAAGGGGCAATATCAGTGGACTGAACCGCAGAATGCCAGAATAAGAGGGGGATAGCTATCCTATCGAAGACTACGCTTCTGGCAGCCTCCATCTTGCAGCATGTAGAAGAGAGTAGATGGTAAGTTCACCAAGTAGCATCGCATAGCATAATCCTACCCGGCGATCCTCCCCTCGTCGCCCTGTGTGAGAGCGATCACCGGGTTATATCTGGCACTTGGAAGGGTGTGTGTTTTTAAGTATCCGGTTCTAGTTGTCATAAGGTCAAGGCACAACTCCAAGTCATCATGTTACCGAAGATCACGGCTATTCGAATAGATAAACTTCCCTACAAGGGTGCACCACATAACCCAACACGCTTGATCCCATTTGGCCGGACACACTTTCCTGGGTCATGCCCGGCCTAGGAAGATCAACACGTCACAGCCCCACCTAGGCACAACAGAGCGGTCAGCACGCCGGTCTAAATCCTATGCGCGCAGGGGTCTAGGCTCATCGCCCATTGCACACCTGCACGTTGCGAACGCGGCCGGAAGCAGACCTAGCCTAGCAGGCGTTCCAGTCCAATCCGGCGCGCGCCGCTCGGTCACTGACGTCACGAAGGCTTCGGCTGATACCACGACGCCGAGTGCCCATAACTGTTCCCGCGTAGTTGGTTAGTGCGTATAGACCAAATGGCCAGACTCAGATCAAATACCAAGAACTCGTTAAGCGTGTTATTTTGAAGTAACCGCGGACGCCGACCAGGGCCAGGCCCACCTCTCTCCTAGGTGGTCTCAACCTGCCCTGTCACTCCGCCTCACTTCTCCTAATGATGTGATCCCGTTATCAACGACATCCAATGTCCATGGTCAGGAAACCATGACCATCTATTGATCAACGAGCTAGTCAACTAGAGGCTTACAAGGGACATATTACGATCTATGTATTCACACATGTATTACGGTTCCCGGTTAATACAATTATAGCATGAACAATAGACAATTATCATGAACACGGAAATATAATAATCACCACTTTATTATTACCTCTAGGGCATATTTCCAACAGTCTCCCACTTGCACTAGAGTCAATAATCTAGTTACATTGTGATGAATCAAACACCCATAAAGTTCTGGTGTTGATCATGTTTTTCTCGCGGAAGAGGTTTAGTCAACGGATCTGCGACATTCAGATGCGTATGCACTTTACAAATATCTATGTCTCCATCTTGCATGTATTCACGAATGGAGTTGAAGCGACGCTTGATATGCCTGGTCTTCTTGTGAAACCTGGGCTCCTTGGCAAGGGCAATAGCTCCAATGTTGTCACAGAAGAGAGTCATTGGGCCCGACGCATTGGGAACAACTCCTAGGTCGGTGATGAATTCCTTCATCCAGGCTGCTTCCTGTGCTGCCTCCCAGGCTGCTATGTACTCCGCTTCACATGTAGATCCTGCCACGATGCTTTGCTTGCAACTGCACCAGCTTATTGCCCCACCATTCAAAATATACACGTATCCGGTTTGTGACTTGGAGTCATCCAGATCCGTGTCAAAGCTAGCATCGACGTAACCCTTTACGATGAGCTCCTCGTCACCTCCATAAACGCGAAACATATCCTTAGTCCTTTTCAGGTACTTTAGGATATTCTTGACCACTGTCCAGTGTTCCATGCCGGGATTACTTTGGTACCTCCCTACCAAACTTACGGCAAGGTTCACATCAGGTCTGGTACACAGCATGGCATACATAATAGACCCTATGGCTGAGGCATAGGGGATGACACTCATCTTTTCTCTATCTTCTGCCGTGGTTGGGCATTGAGCCGTGCTCAATCTCACACCTTGCAATACAGGCAAGAACCCCTTCTTGGACTAATCCATATTGAACTTCTTCAATATCTTGTCAAGGTATGTGCTTTGCGAAAGACCAATGAGGCCTCTCGATCTATCTCTATAGATCTTGATGCCTAATATGTAAGCAGCTTCTCCAAGGTCCTTCATTGAAAAACACTTATTCAAGTAGGCCTTTATGCTTTCCAAAAATTCTATATCATTTCCCATCAATAGTATGCCATCCACATATAATATGAGAAATGCTACAGAGGTCCCACTCACTTTGTTGTAAACACAGGCTTCCCCATAAGTCTGTGTGAACCCAAACGCTTTGATCATCTCATCAAAGCGAATATTCCAACTCCGAGATGCTTGCACCAGCCCATAGATTGAGCGCTGGAGCTTGCATACCTTGTCAACATTCTTAGGATCAACAAAACCTTCCGGCTGCATCATATACAACTCTTCCTTAAGGAAACCATTAAGGAATGCCGTTTTGACATCCATTGGCCATATCTCATAATCATAGAATGCGGCAATTGCTAACATGATTCGGACGGACTTCAGCTTCCTACGGGTGAGAAGGTCTCATCGTAGTCAACCCATTGAACTTGTCGATAACCCTTAGCGACAAGCCGAGCCTTATAGATGGTCACATTACCATCCGCGTCAGTCTTCTTCTTCAAGATCCATTTATTTTCTATGGCTTGCCGATCATCGGGAAAGTTTGTCAAAGTCCATACTTCGATTTCATACATGGATCCTATCTCGGATTTCATAGCTTCAAGCCATTTGTTGGAATCCGGGCCTGCCATCGCTTCTTCATAGTTCGAAGGTTCACCATTGTCTAACAACACGATTTCCAGGACGGGGTAGCCGTACCACTCTGGTGCGGAACGTGTCCTTGTGGACCTACGAAGTTCAGTAGCAACTTGATCCGAAGTTTCATGATCATCATCATTAACTTCCTCTCTAGTCGGTGCAGGCACCACAGAAACATCTTCCTGAGCTGCGCTACTCTCCGGTTCAAGAGGCAGTACCTCATCAAGTTCTACTTTCCTCCCACTTACTTCTTTCGAGAGAAACTCTTTCTCTAGAAAGGATCCATTCTTGGCAACAAAGATCTTGCCTTCGGATCTGAGGTAGAAGGTATACCCAATAGTTTCCTTAGGGTATCCTATGAAGACGCATTTTTCCGACTTGGGTTTGAGCTTCTCAGGTTGAAGTTTCTTGACATAAGCATCGCATCCACAAAATTTCAGGAACGACAGCTTAGGTTTCTTTCCAAACCATAATTCATACAGTGTCATCTCAACGGATTTCGACGGAGCCCTATTTTAAGTGAATGCGGCAGTCTCTAAAGCATAACCCCAAAATGATAGCGGTAGATCAGTAAGAGACATCATAGATTGCACCATATCCAATAAAGTGCGATTATGACGTTCGGACACACTATTTCGCTGAGGTGTTCCAGGCGGCGTGAGTTGTGAAACAATTCCACATTTCCTTAGGTGCGTGCCAAACTCGTGACTCAAGTATTCTCCCCCACGATCTGATCATAAGAACTTTATTTTCCTTTCATGTTGATTCTCTACCTCACTCTGAAATTCCTTGAACTTTTCAAAGGTCTCAGACTTGTGCTTCATTAAGTAGACATACCCATATCTACTTAAGTCATCAGTGAGGGTGAGAACATAACGATAGCCGCCGCGAGCCTCAACGCTCATTGGACCGCACACATCAGTATGTATGATTTCCAATAAGTTGGTTGCTCGCTCCATTGTTCCGGAGAACGAAATCTTGGTCATTTTGCCCATGAGGCATGGTTCGCACGTGTCAAATGATTCATAATCAAGAGACTCCAAAAGTCCATCTGCATGGAGTTTCTTCATGCGTTTGACACCAATGTGACCAAGGCGGTAGTGCCACAAGTATGTGGGACTATCATTATCAACCTTACATCTTTTGGCATTCACGCTATGAATATGTGTAACATCAGGTTCGAGATTCAATAAGAATAAACCATTGACCAGCGGGGCATGACCGTAAAACATACCTCTCATATAAATGGAACAACCATTATTCTCAGATTTAAATGAGTAGCCATCTCGCATTAACCGAGATCCAGATACAATGTTCATGCTCAAAGCTGGCACTAAATAACAATTATTGAGGTTTAAAACTAATCACGTAGGTAAATGTAGAGGTAGCGTGCCGACGGCGATCACATCGACCTTGGAACCATTCCCGACGCGCATCGTCACCTCGTCCTTCGCCAGTCTCCGCTTATTCCGCAGCTCCTGTTTTGAGTTACAAATATGAGCAACCGCACCGGTATCAAATACCCAGGAGCTACTACGAGTGTTGGTAAGGTACACATCAATAACATGTATATCATATATACCTTTGGTATTGCCGGCCTTCTGATCCGCTAAGTACTTGGGGCAGTTCCGCTTCCAGTGACCATTTCCCTTGCAATAAAAGAACTGAGTCTCAGGCTTGGGTCCATTCTTTGGCTTCTTCCCAGCAACTGATTTACCGGGCGCGGCAACTCCCTTGCCGTGCCTTTTGATTTGCTAAGTACTTGGGGCAGTTCCGCTTCCAGTGACCATTTCCTTTGCAATAAAAGAACTGAGTCTCAGGCTTGGGTCCATTCTTTGGCTTCTTCCCAGCAACTGATTTACCGGGCATGGCAACTCCCTTGTCGTCCTTCTTGAAGTTCTTCTTACCCTTGCCTTTCTTGAAACTAGTGGTCTTATTCAACATCAACACTTGATGTTCCTTTTTGATCTCCACCTCCGCTGATTTCAGCATTGAATATAACTCAGGAATGGACTTCTCCATCCCTTGCATATTATAGTTCATCACAAAGCTCTTGTAGCTAGGTGGAAGCGACTGGAGGATCTTGTCAATGACCGAGTCATCCGGGAGATGAACTCCCAGCTGAGACAAGCGGTTATGCAACCCAGACATTTTGAGTATATGCTCGTTGACAGAACTATTTTCCTCCATCTTACAACTGTAGAACTTGTCGGAGACTACATATCGCTCGACCCGGGCATGAGCTTGGAAAACCATTTTCAGCTCTTGGAACATCTCATATGCTCCCCGCCGCTCAAAACGCTTTTGGAGCCCCGGTTCTAAGCTGTAAAGCATGCCGCACTGAACCAGGGAGTAATCATCACTACGCGACTGGCAGGCGTTCATAACGTCTTGAGTTGCTAGGAAAATGGGTGCTTCACCTAGCGGTGCTTCAAGGACATATGCTTTCTTGGGAGTTATGAGGATGATCCTCAAGTTATGGACCCAATCCGTATAGTTGCTACCATCGTCTTTCAGCTTGGTTTTCTCTAGGAACGCATTGATGTTGAGGGCAACATTAGCGTGGGCCATTTGATCTACAAGACATATTGTAAAGACATTTTAGACTAAGTTCATGATAATTAAGTTCATCTAATCAAATTATTTAATGAACTCCCACTCAGCTAGACATCCCTCAAGTCATCTAAGTGATCCATTATCCGAATCAACTAGGCCGTGTCCGATCATCACGTGAGACGGACTAGTCATCAACGGTGAACATCTCCATGTTGATCGTATCTACTATATGACTCATGTTCGACCTTTCGTTTTCTCGTGTTCTGAGGCCATGTCTGTACATGCCAGGCTCGTCAAGTCAACCTAAGTGTTTTGCATGTGTAAATCCAGCTTACACCCGTTGTATTCGAACGCTAGAATCTAACCTTCGCAATGGTGCAAAGTTAGGGGGAACACTTTCTTGAAATTTTAGTGAGGGATCATCTTATTTATGCTACCGTCGTTCTAAGCAAATAAGATGTAAACATGACAAACATCACATGCAAATCATAAAGTGACATGATATGGCAATATCATCTTGCGCCTTTGATCTCCATCTTCGAGGTGCGGCATGATCACCTTCGTCACCAGCATGACACCATGATCTCCATAATCACGATCTCCATCATCGTGTCTTCATGAAGTTGTCTCGCCAACTATTACTACTACTACTATGGCTAACAGTTAGCAATAAAGTAAAGTAATTACATGGCATTTTCAATGACACGCAGGTCATACAATAAATTAAGACAACTCCTATGGCTCCTGCCGGTTGTCATACTCATCGACATGCAAGTCGTGATTCCTGTTACAAGAACATGATCAATCTCATACATCACATATATCATTCATCACATCCTTTTGGCCATATCACATCACATAGCATACCCTGCAAAAACAAGTTAGACGTCCTCTAATTGTTGTTTGCATGTTTTACGTGGCTGCTATGGGTTTCTAGCAAGAACGTTTCTTACCTAAGCAAAAGCCACAATGGTGATATGCCAATTGCGATTTACCCTTCATAAGGACCCTTTTCATCGAATCCGATCCAACTAAAGTGGGAGAGACATACACCCGCTAGCCACCTTATGCATCAAGTGCATGTCAGTCGGTGGAACTTGTCTCACGTAAGTGTACGTGTAAGGTCGGTCCGGGCCGCTTCATCCCACAATGCCGCCGAATCAAGATAAGACTAGTAATGGTAAGCAAATTGAACAAATCATCGCCCACAACTACTTTGTGTTCTACTCGTGCATAGAATCTACGCATAGACCTAGCTCTGATACCACTGTTGGAGAATGTAGCGATAATTCAAAATTTTCCTACGTGTCACCAACATCAATCTAGGAGATACTAGCAACGAGAGAGAGGGAGTGCATTTTCGTACCCTTGAAGATCGCTTAGCGGAAGCGTTGGAAGAACGCGGTTGGTGGAGTCGTACATGCAGCGATTCAGATCGCGGTCGATTCTGATCTAAGCTCCGAACAACAGCGCCACCGTGTTCAACACACGTACAGCCCGGGGACGTCTCCATCTCCTGATCCAGCAAGGGCAGAGGAGAAGTTGAGGGAAAATTCCGACAGCATGACGGCGTGGTGGTGATGGAGCTCGTGGTTCTCCGGCAGGGCTTCGCCAAGCGCTACGGAGGAGGAGGAGGTGTTGGAGAGGGGAGAGGGCTGCGCCAGGGGAAGGGTGCGGCTGCCCTCCCCCCTACTATATATAGGGGCAAGGGAGAGGGGGTCGGCCCCCTTAGATGCATCTAGAGGGGGGGGGGCAGCGACCAAGGGAGGGGGGAGATTTGCCCCCCAAGCTAGGTGGGGGCGCCCCCTATAGGGTTTGCCCCAACCCTAGGCGGATGGGCCCTAGGGGGAGTTGGCGCCCAGCCCACCTAGGGGCTGGTTCCCCTCCATATTCAGCCCATAGGGACCTCCGGGGCAGGTGGACCCTCCCGGTGGACCCCCGAAACCCCTTCGGTAGTCCCGGTACAATAACGGTGACCCCCCGAACATTTCTGGTAACCGAATAAGTACTTCCCATATATAAATCTTCATCTCCGGACCATTCTGAAACTCCTCGTGACGTCTGGGATCACATCCGGGACTCCGAACAACGTTCGGTAACCACATACTATTTCCCATAACAATTCTAGCGTCACCGAACCTTAAGTGTGTAGACCCTACAGGTTCGGGAACCACGCAGACATGACCGAGACATCTCTCCGGCCAATAACCAACAGCGCGATCTGGATACCCATGTTGGCTCCCACATGTTCCACGATGATCTCATCAGATGAACCACGATGTCGAGGATTCAATCAATCCCGTATGCAATTCCCTTTGTCTATCGATATGTTACTTGCCCGAGGTTCGATCGTCGGTATCCCCATACCTCGTTCAATCTCGTTACCGGCAAGTCTCTTTACTCGTTCCGTAACGCGTGATCCCGTGGCTAACTCCTTAGTCACATTGAGCTCGTTATGATGATGCATTACCGAGTGGGCCCAGAGATACCTCTCCGTCATACGGAGTGACAAATCCCAGTCTCGATTCGTGCCAACCCAACAGATACTTTCGGAGATACCTGTAGTGCACCTTTATAGCCACCCAGTTACGTTGTGACGTTTGGCACACCCAAAGCATTCCTACGGTATCCAGAAGTGGCACGATCTCATGGTCTAAGGAAATGATACTTGACATTAGAAAAGCTTTTGCAAACGAACTACACGATCTTGTGCTACACTTAAGATTGGGTCTTGTCCATCACATCATTCTCCTAATGATGTGATCCCGTTATCAACGACATCCAATGTCCATGGTCAGGAAACCATGACCATCTATTGATCAACGAGCTAGTCAACTAGAGGCTTACTAGGGACATATTACGATCTATGTATTCACACATGTATTACGATTTCCGGTTAATACAATTATAGCATGAACAATAGACAATTATCATGAACACGGAAATATAATAATAACCACTTTATTATTGCCTCTATGGCATATTTCCAACACAAATAATGTACATTGCAAGGAGATGAGATTTGTGAGTAGGAACCTGGTAGATGTTGATGATGTCTCCCAGGCAACGGCGCCAAAAATTGGCATGTGGCCGGTAGACTACCTTGACTTGATCCTCCCCGGCAACGGCGCCAGAGATTGGCAAGTTGACGGGAGACGAATCCTCCACGGCAACGGCGCTAGAAATTCCTTTTGATGTGGCTTGAACTACGTCAGTATTTCCCCAATGAGGAAGGGATGATGCAGCACAACTATGGTAGGTATTTCCCTCAGTGATGAGACCAAGGTTATCGAACCAGTAGGAGAACCACTCAACACCACGTAAACAGCTCCTACACACGAAGAACAAATACTTGCAACCGGACGTAAGAGATGGGTTGTCAATCCCTCATGGGTAAAAAGATAGGTAAAATTTTAGTAGATTGGATAAATAGATCTCGCGGGAACGTGAGATAAAATAAATAATAATAAATTGCAGCAAGGTATTTTTGGATTAATAGATCTGAAAATAAAAGCAAATCAAAACAGATCGTGAAGGCAAATATAATAAATAAGAGACCCGGGGGCCGTAGATTTCACCAGTGGCTTCTCGAGAAAAATAGCATACGGTGGGCAAACAAATTACTGTTGGGCAATTGATAGAACTTCAAATAATCATGACGATATCCAGGCAATGATCATTATATAGGCATCACGTCCAAGATTAGTAGACCGACTCTTGCCTGCATCTACTACTATTACTCCACACATCGACCGCTATCCAACATGCATCTAGTGTATTAAGTTCATGGAGAAACGGAGTAATGCAATAAGAACATGACATGATGTAGACAAGATCTATCTATGTAGAAATAGAGCCCATCTTGTTATCCTTAATAGCAACGATACGTACGTGTCGGTTCCCCTTCTATCACTGGGATCAAGCACCGTAAGATCGAACCCATCACAAAGCACCTCTTCCCCATGGCAAGAAAAATCGATCTAGTTGGCCTAACTAAACCAAAGATTCGAAGAAGAAATACGAGGATATAAGTAATCATGCATATAAGAGATCAAAGAAACTCAAATAACTCTCATGGATAAAAACATAGATCTCATCATAAACTCAAAGTTCATCAGATCCAAACAAACACACCGCAAAAAGAGTTACATCAAATAGATCTGCAAGAGACCATTCTATTGAGAATCAAAAGAGAGAGAGGAAGCTATCTAGCTACTAACTGCAGACCCGTAGGTCTACAATGAAGTACTCACGCATCATCGGAGAGGCACGAATGAGGATGATGAACCCCTCCGTGATGGTGTCTAGATTGGATCTGGTGGTTCTGGAACTTGCAACGGCTGGAATTGATTTTCGTCGACTCCCCTAGGGTTTCTGGAATATTGGGGTATTTATAGAGCAAAGAGGCAGTGCGGGAGGCCACCGAGGTGGGCATAACCCACCTGGGCGCGCCTGAGCCCCCAGACGCGCCCTGGTGGGTTGTGCCCCCTCGGGGCACCCCTCTGGTACTTCTTCGGCCCATCTTGTGTCTTCTGGTCAAGAAAAAATCCACAAAAAGTTTCGCTGCGCTTGGACTCCATTTGGTATTGTTTCCCTATGATGTAAAAAACAAGCAAAATAATAGCAACTGGCACTGGCCACCATGTCAATAGGTTAGTCCCAAAAAATGATATAAAATGATTGTAAAACATCCAAGAATGGTAATATAACAACATGGAACAATCAAAAGTATACATACGTTGGAGACGTATCATGGATACTTTCACTGCATCAGGTGGAATCGAACCCGGGCGGAGCAGCGGTTGGGGAGTGGAACTTGGCCGCTGGGGTACTCCAGTACTTTCACTAGAAATTAAGCACAACATCTACCACTATTGTAGCACGTCTATGGCCCTACCAGGTCCATGGTCGTATGCAAGCAAGTGCCTCATTGAAAAAATACTTCCTCCTAATGCTATACTGACGTTGGGGGCCACATGTTTGTCAACGTAGTTACTAAAGGAGATAAATTTACAACGAAGCTAGTCATTGCTGAGCTGGCATGTATCATTTATTATTAGTGGGCCAACAAGTATCAGCTAGGTTGTGGGCTGTCCAGTCTAGGCTTTCTTTTTTAACATGTGCAGCCCACGACATGCCGGTTTGTATTTGTTTGAGGGTCGTCATGTATCGACTGGCCTATGGCCCACCCATCCTAGGTCTTATTTGTTCTTAAATATCCGCAGCCCAACTTTTTTTTTGAAGAAAACGCAGAGGTCTGTTCTATTTATCTATGTAAGAATAGGAACGCTAGGTCCAACTTATGTTTCCCTTCTAACTATATTATATATATTATTTTATATTTTATTATATATTATTGTTATTATCATCATATATTTAACAGATACTTACATATATAAGAAAAAATATCCATTGTATTATGAACTTATAAAAATAAATGCTTAACAATAAAATCCTGGTTTTTTTTACTTAAGGTCAACGAAAATACATGTGATTGTGTACAAAAGTTTGATAAGATTTAAGGACCAATGTAAATAAAGCACTTATTATTTAAATATATTTATAACAAAATGCTCAGCCCCTGTTTATTTTTTTATAACATTTCTGCGCCCAACCCAACATTATAATTAGAACCAGCCAGCAAAATCGTGTATTTCGAGAAAGTGGAAATGGACTGTAATTTTTTAGGAAAAAAATAAATGGGCTGCATGGACGCTACATTATTTGTTCACCCTGGCCAGAAAATTCATGTATTTCTAGAAAGTGCAAATGTGTTGTAGTTTTTTTAGAACAAAAATAAATGGGCCGCATGGACGCTACATTATTTGTTCACCCAGCGTAGCGAATGGACTGTAAATTCTAAAAAAAATGGGTTGAATATGTGCTACATTTTTGGAGGCTGAAATGTGGGTCAATAGGTCGAAGCCAACACAAGGCGTTGTCAACTTAGTCAACAAATGATTCTGACATTGATAGCCATTGGATTTACATCCAACGGCCAGCATCCATCTTCAATCTCTCGTCTTCTTCCTCCAGCGCCGGCGGGACCACCTGTTCCCGCCTCCGGCTGCTAGCAGCTCTCCTTAGCACGCTTTGCTACGGAGCGCAACCCCACCGCAGGCCAAGCCATCCCTCCACCCCTCCACACCTCCTGTTATTCTCCACCGACTGCAGAACCACGCCACACGAGAACCAGTTAACCCTCATACACCTCTCCATCTGCGACTCCACTGTCGCGTCTTCCCATCACCGACTCGTTGCCATCCGAGGCCTCGCCATCGTCCATCGCCTTGGTGCGCTCGGCGCGGCGTGGTCAACGTGGTCAACAAACGAGACTCATCGGAAGAGGACTATACGTGGGGAGGCTGATAGTGGGGACGCACCAGGTCCATGGACGCACACATGCAACCGCCGCCTTATTACGTGAAAATAAAATTATTCCTCCCCCTAAAAGCTGGGACCCACCTCGAATATCTTCGCAAGAAACGAAGCGCCTCCTTATGCCTGCCCCTGACAGCTGGGCCCCACCAACAACATCTTTGCACGCAAGGAAGTGCCTCCTTATTACAGGGAAAAATATGATTCCGCCCCTGACCGCTGGGACCCGCCAGCTATATATTCGCATGCAAGGAAGTGCCTCCTTGCCCTCCCTGACAGCTGGGACCCACCCGGTCGAAGCGTACGTAGTGTTGTCTATGTTCATACCGGTCGATTGGTCTATCGGCCACGATGAACCGTGGCCGAGTAAGGAGCGGTAGCAATTCAGGCAGTCCAGTCAAAACCGTGTACATGTACGTACAGCCAGATGCCAAAAAATACAGTCACGTACGTACATATGGGCGGGGTCTCGAACGCGTATTCGTGCATACGTACGTCCAGGGCTCGTGTACATGGAGAGGCAACGGACGGCAGCAACGGCGTCCTATTCATCAAAAGCCAACCGGCTGGGTCGGAACGGAGAAACTGCGTCGCGTTCATCAGGAGGCAACGGAATGCGTCGTGTTCATCGGGAGGCAACAAAATACGTCGTGTTCATCGGGAGCCAACCAGCTTGGACGGAACAGCCGAAATGAGGTCTGGTGTACCATAGAATGGAGGAAACGGGCCATCTGTTCGACCGAGTATGGTCGAAACGGGGTCCTGTTCATCGATACGGGTCTAGCGTATCGCAAAACGGAGGAAACGAACTTCTGTTCGAGTGCCTACGGTCGAAACGGGGTCCTGTTGATCGGAGGGGTGTGGTGTACCGCAAAACAGAAGAAACAGACTTGTGTTGGAGCGCCTACGGTCGAAACGGGGTCCTATTCATCCACCGTCTACTACCTCGCTCCAGCCTCCATGGGCTACTGTTAATCCACCGTCGACTTCCTCCAGCCTACACGGGCTACTCTTCATCCAGCCTCCATCGGCTACTGTTCATAGAGCCTCCACGGGGCCCTGTTCATCTACCACCAACCGGCTGGGATGCGGCGGCCTCCTCAAGGTCCTGTTCATCCAGCAGCAAGGGCCTACTACCACGGGGTCCTGTTCATCCAACCCCCACCGGGAACTGTTCATCCACAGCCAACCAACTGGTTCTACGTACCGTGTGCACGGTAGTAACGGTCACTGTTCATCGAGAGGCAACCAACACCGACTGGCTAGCTATGTCTCGTACGAGGGCTCGATTGGCTTCAGTGTAAGCAACATCAGTGATCGATCACTCGGTTCAGCTAGCAGCAGCGAAGGAGTCGCTCGGGTTCAATCAGCAGCGAATGAATCGCTTGGGTTCAGTTAACAACCAAGGGATCGATAGCTCAAGTTCAGTAACGTAGCTAGTCGTGCGATCGCTCGGGTTCAGTTAGAGCCCAATGCCTCACACACAGGCGCGTACACGAGAGAAACGCGCAAACCACAGTGCATCGCTCGGGCCCGACCACCCATCGTAACCGGGAACTCCCCAATATTTTCCTCGCCCTTGCTTCTACCATGATTTTTTCCGTCACAGACGGCCCAAAGAATGTCATGCAGTTGCGTCTCTGGCCCGCCCAGGACGAAAAGCCCATTTTCTGTCATGATTTTTGTCATAGAAGTAGGAGCCCACCACATATATGATGATACATGCTTTTGTCACAATTATCATCATAGAAGTGTCATAAGTATGGCAGAAAAAAATTCATTCGGCCCAAAATGTCACGGATGTGTCTTTTTTGTAGTGATACCCCACCCACTACACCAAACTCTCATAGAGCAACAAGAGTGAATCATACACATTTCATACCCATATTTGAGAGAGAAAGAGAGAGAGAGCTACCCATCCTGCTGCTTATTTCAAAGGGATTCCACTCCAACCATAGAACCATTAATTTCTAGTCACCTCACTGGTTTCCACCCAAACTCTCTCCTACACTAAACCCAAAATCTGTAAGAGAGTGTTTGAGTGTTGAAGAATACACAATTTCCACCACGCAACCCAAAGCATGTGCTTCTATTGATCTTCATCTCTCCACTAGTATTGGGACATTGCACTATTTATCCATTAACATAGTTGTTTAGGTAGCTTGAAGATAGACATGTCATAACATGGAATTTCTTGTGCAATTGCTTTAAAAAAATTCTTAGCTCCAAAAGCGAGCCTCGTTTCCTTCCAACCATTCGGAACCTTACAATCTATTTCCACTAAGAATGGAAAACAAACTAATCTATCCAATCCAACAATATGAGGCTGATGACCTACACTATTGCAATTCATGATAAGTAGAATTCGTCAAACCCACAGGGAGTGCCACGTGGGAAACTACCAACTCCGTAACTACTTTTTCACGGACGCAAGTACTTTCATACGCAGACGATAGTCTAGAAACAGTATATTATATTAGTTGCTAACGGCACAATAATAACAGGCTTTTTATGTAAACTATGAATGAGGAAGCACAAACTATAAATAAAAAAGTATAAAATAAAAGGTCGGCACTTGAGTAAACGAGTCCTTCTCAGGGTGTTCGGAGTCCTCACTACTAGTATGATCTACATTACATAAGCAAAACCATTGTTCTAGGTTCGGATAACTATATAGTATAATATGTTTGATGTCGGCGGAGCCTGGTATAGTATACGAGCTACATGTGTAGCCTCCGTATCACATACACCACCACTGTAGCTCCCCCAGGCCGGTTATCACAATGGTGATTAAGGGTTTGCCTGTCGACGCGGCCACACTTTGGGTTCTATTACTCCCCTATCAATTGCAAAGGTGAGGAAGAGAGGACATTATTGTCGCCTGTTTACACCTACATGTGAAACTTTACAAAGATAGTAATATGCTCCGTGGCCATGCAAGGCGAAAATGTAGGTTGGCTCCCTTGCACAACATTCATGAAGGCTATTAACTCAAAGATACAAAATAGGATTTTATATCTCATGTAGGCGTTCACCTCGAATACAACTAGAATTCATCCTTATTCCCCAGAACTTGAAATTACTCAAACATGGAGATGAAAACATAGAAGGTAGAGACAAGTTAGAAGCCAACATGGTGTTGGGGAAGGTGAGAGGCATGGTGGTGTTGATGGAGCTAGCACCAACCCTCCGATCGATGCCGGATATTGGCGGAGCCTCCTCTCTCTCTTATTCTTCTTCTTCTTCTTCCCTATCTTGGCACTTCCTCCATGGTGGAGTTGCAGCAATGGAGGTGTCGCGACTCGTGGTGGAGCAGATGGGACTTGACGAAGATGATCCTCGTGGCTAGGAGTTGGAGGTGTTTATATAGGACGCTTCCTCGGGTCTCCTCCATTCATGCATGTGACTCCTCCTCTTCATCCAAGGGCTCTACGGGAGCCAAATCCTCTCCCAAAACCCTCTGTTGGATAAGGATCGCATAGGAACAAACCAGGACGAAATCAATAAAAAATGCAGAAATTAAGGTTGAAACATGCATCTCTCAGAGTCTGGTACGATCGGGCCTGTTCATATCGGAGTCCATCATTTTTGTGGAATTTCAGGAACAGTTTAGTATTTTGGCCGCCATTTTTTCATACAAACACCGTTTTTTACGTTCTTTATCTCAGGAAAAGTATCCAAACAACAAACACTCCATAAGGCCCGGGTCTAATGCCTAGAACTTCTCCGGTTTGACCCCATCTTTGTCCTTTTTGATGTACTAAGTCCATGAGCATGCCAATAGACCTACAAAGACAATAAAACAAAGAACATAATAATAATAATAATAATAATAATAATAGAAACTAAAAGTTGTGTAATGAATTTGGTAAATGGCTAAACATCGGAAACTAGGCATTGTGGACATGAAAAGGTGCTAGATGATTATGATATGATAGATCTTGGCACTAAGTTGTACTTGGAAAAGTATGCAAAAATCCATACATCAAAGGTAAACCAAGGTACTTATTAGTAATTGATTTTGTCAAGATATTGAGCCTCGTTGATACCTCCTCACGTGTGGTTAGAGATATATATGGGCTACAAATATGCTTCATTTTGCCTCGCTCACTAGTTGCCCTAGTACAACACAATACTCATCCAAAGCTTGCGGGGGTTCTAAACATTACTATCTTTCGGCTTTTATCAGTATAAGTGAGTCATCGGCAAACAAAAGGCGAGAAATATCTGGTGCATCCTTGCAAACCTCAACACCTATAAGGTTGCCAACTTCCTCTTCATGTAATAGTAAATTGGTAAGGCCCTCAACACAAAAGAAAAAAATACGTGGTGATAAGGGGTCCCGTTGACGGATCCCCCTTGTTGGTGAGAACCAATAAAAATCATTATTAACTCAAACTGATAAGAGACAAAAGTCACACATTCCATGATCATCTTCACCCACTCACCATCAAAGCCAAGTTGAAGTAAAATACCCTTTAGGAAGCACAACTGAATGCGGTCATATAGGCCTTGTGCATATCGAGTTTAACTGCACAAGTTCCCCACTTTCCTTGCCTTTCTTCCTTATAGCATGAAATTTTTTGCATGCCACTAGAAAAATATCAGTAATTATCCTCCCGGGCACAAAGGCACTATTGGTTGGCAAAATAACATCCGATAAGAAAAACTTCAACCAATTATCTTGTAATTTTGTAGATCACCATGTAGACTACATTACAAAGATGAAATGGGCTGAATCGTGTGATGGATTCAGGGCTCTCAAACCTTTGGAATTAATACAATAACTGTGTTATTCTAGCCCTCCGGGATTTTTGTTGTGTTGACTACCTATAAAACTTCATCAATTAAATCCTCACTAGTAATGTGCCAAAATCACTTATAGAAAAGTACATGTTTCCCATTGGGGCCGGAGGCCTTCAAGTCCCTGATGCTAAAGAGGGTATTCTTTGGTTCTTCGCGATTGTATGAGGCATTCAAAATGTCACTCACCGCTTGGTTCATGCGTCTTGATAACCCACAAGTATAGGGGATCGCAGCAGTTGAGTTGTCAATTCAACCACACCTGAAAGACTTAATATCTGCAGCAAAGTATTCAGGAGCAAAGTAGTATGGAAAGTAACGGTAACGGTGGCAAAAGTAACAGTATAAGTTTTGTAGTGATTGTAACAGAAGTAGCAATGAAAGTAACTTAGCAAAGATCAATATGTGAAAAGCTCGTAGGCATTGGATCGGCAATGATAATTGTGTTGGATGACATTCATCATGTAGCAGTCATAACCTAGGGTGACACAGAACTAGCTCCAATTCATCAATATAATGTAGGCATGTATTTCGTATATAGTCATACGTGCTTATGGAAAAGAACTTGCGTGACATCTTTTGTCCTACGCTCCCGTGGCAGTGGGGTCCTAATGGGAACTAACAGATATTAAGGCCTCCTTTTAATAGAGAACCAGAACAAAGCATTAGCACTTAGTGCTCCTCAAACTACGGTAATCACCGGAAAGAATCCCAATTATTGTCACCTTGGGGTATGCGGATCATTATTCGTAATAGGTGTCTACAAGTTGCAAGATAGGATCAAGAACACAAATATATTCATGAAAACATAATAGGTTCAGATCTGAAATCATGGCACTCGGGCCCTAGTGACAAGCATTAAGCATAGCAAAGTCATAGCAACATAAATCTCAGAACATAGTGGATACTAGGGATCTTACCCTAACAAAACTAACTCGATTACATGATAAATATCATCCAACCCATCACCGTATAGAAATCCTACGAGGGAGTTACTCGTGCATGGAGGTGAGCATCATGAAATTGGTGATGATTATGGCGACGAATCCCCCTCTTCAGAGCCCCGAACAGACTCCAGATCAGCCCTCCCGATGAAGAACAGGAGGCGGCGGTGGCTCTGTATCATAAAACGCGATGAATCATTCTCTCTGATTTTTTTCTCCCTGAATAGGGTTATATAAAGTTGGAATGCTTGGGAAATGTTGCATGGAAAACAGAAAAAATCTACACACACGCAAGATCTATCCATGGATATGCATAGCAACG
The DNA here is from genome assembly GCF_018294505.1 of Triticum aestivum. Taxonomy (NCBI): domain Eukaryota; kingdom Viridiplantae; phylum Streptophyta; class Magnoliopsida; order Poales; family Poaceae; genus Triticum; species Triticum aestivum. The sequence continues at coordinate 405,025,892 of NC_057814.1, read as the reverse complement.
AGAGGGGAGAGTGTGTCTACGTACCCTCATAGACCTTAAGGGGAAGCATTTGTTAACGCGGTTGATGTAGTCGAACTTCTTCGCGCTCCAACTGATCGAGTACCGAATGTACGGCACCTCCGCGTTCAGCACAGGTTCAGCTCGATGACATCCTCCGCCTTCTTGATCCAGCAAGACGGCGATGTAGTGGATGAGTTCCGGCAGCATGACAGCATGGTGACGGTGATGGTGAAGCTATCTTCGTAGGGCTTCGCCTAAGCACTACGAAAATATGACCGGGGTGTAAATGGTGGAGGGGACCGGCGCACACGGCTAAGAAAATGTTGTGTTGTGCTAGGCGCCCCCCCTCCCACATATATATATAGGTGGGGGAGGAGGGAGCAGCCAGGCTGCGCCCCCAAGTAGGCCGAATCCTACTTGGGGTCCTCCCCAAGTGGCGCCTCCCCTTCCTTACATAAGTGCGGGAGGAAGGAAGGAGGAGGTGCCCCCCCCCCCCCGCTTTCCTTTCTCTCCTCAGGAGGGAAAGGCAGGAGGGGCCACCCCTCCCCTTTCCATCCCCTAGGGTTGGCCAGCCAAGGAGAGGGGTGCGCCAGCCCCTTAGTGGGCTGGTTTGTCCCCTCCTTTGGCCATTGGGCCCATACACTTACCGGGGGTGTCCGGAACCCCTTCCGGTGACCCTATGACTACCCGGTGCACTCCGGAACACTTTCGGTGTCCGAATACCATGGTCCTATATATATCAATCTTTACCTCTCGGCCATTTTGAGACTACTCATCATGTCCATGATCTCATCCGGGACTCCGAACAATATTTGGTCACCAAATCATATAACTCATATAACACTGTATCGTCAACGAACGTTAAGCGTGCGGACCCTACGGGTTCGAGAACTATGTAGACATGACCGAGACACCTCTCCGGTCAATAACCAATAGCGGAACCTGGATTCCCATATTGGCTCCTACATATTTTGTGAAGATCTTTACCGATCGAACCTTATGACAACATGCGTAATTCCCTTTGTCTTCCGGTATGTTACTTGCCCGAGATTCGATCGTTGGTATCTTCATACCTAGTTCAATCTCATTACTGGCAAGTCTCTTTACTCATTCCGTAATACATCATCTTGCAACTAACTCATTGGTCACTTTGCTTGCAAGGCTTCTTATGATGTGTATTACCGAGGGGGCCCAAAGATACCTCTCCAATACTCCGAGTGACAAATCCTAATCTCGATCTATGCCAACTCAACAAACACCTTCGGAGATACCTCTAGAGCATATTTATGATCACCTAGTTACATTGTGATGTTTGATAGCACACAAGGTATTCCTCCGGTATCCCGGAGTTGCAGAATCTCATAGTCGAAGGAATATGTATTTGACATTAAGAAAGAATAGCAATAAACCGAATGATCAATATTCTAAGCTAACGGATGTGTCTTGTCCATCACATCATTCTTCTAATGATGTGACCCTATTATCAAATGACAACACATGTCTATGGTTAGGAAACCTTAACCATCTGTTATCAACGAGCTAGTCTAGTAGAGGCTTACTAGGGACACAGTATTGTTTATTTATTCACACATGTATTTAAGTTTCCGATCGATACAATTCTAGCATGAATAATAAACCTTTATCATGAATAAGGAAATATAAAATAACTACTTTATCATTGTCTCTAGGGCATATTTCCTTCAACCTCCCACTTGCACTAGAGTCAATAATCTAGATCACATTGTAATGAATCTAACACCCATGGAGTCTTGGTGCTGATCATGTTTTTCTCATGGAAGAGGCTTAGTCATTGGGTCTGCTACATTCAGATCTGTGTGTATTTTGCAAACTTCTATGTCTCCATCCTTGGCTTTTTCACAAATGGAGTTTAAGCGTCTCTTGATGTGTTCGGTTCTCTTGTGAAACCTGGATTCCTTCGCCAAGGAAATTGCTCCAGTGTTGTCACAAAAGATTTTCATTGGACCCGATTGATGGTGTCCTGGACTAGGGGATATTCGCCACGTCGTCTCCCGATCAGTTGGATTGGGCCGAGGCCCCCCCATGGCCATTCACTCATGGGCCAGCTCGGCCAGCCGATGTATACACAAGGAAGATTCCACAAGACTTGGTGATCAAGACAAGGACTCCTCTTCACCAACGTATTCGGCTAGGACTCTTGTTATCCTAGGCCTCTGGTACATTATATAAGCCGAGGCCAGGCTAGTCGATAGATTATCATGACATTAATCATCATACCCCTAGGGTTTAGACCACAACATACAATCTCGAGGTAGATCAACTCTTGTAATCTCTATATTCATCAAGATCAATCAAGCAGGAAGTAGGGTATTACCTCCATTAAGAGGGCCCGAACCTAGGTAAACATCATGTCCCCTGTCTCCTGTTACCCATCGATCCATGACACACAGCTTGGGACCCCCCTACTCGAGATCTGCCGGTTTTGACACCAACAATGGTTCTTTCATTAAGAGTTCCGCTGTGTGATCGGCAATGGATCAATGGCTGGTCTGCAGATCAACTACGACGTAGGCGTCTTCATCGCCGGCTCGACTGGTCACCTCGATTGGCCCTCCTTTTCGGATCGTCAAGATCGAACATATGTCCTCGTCATCATCAACTCCGATCTCTCTCAAGATCATGGAGGAATCATCCATGGAGCTCGGGGGCTCAACGTCAAGATTGCCCTTGAGCGACCGTGCTGTTTTTCTAGACAGCGTACTTGTATCCGCTGCCACCGCCTCCTTGAGTGTCGCTTTGATGATTCCTTCGGTCGAATTGTGCGGAATTGAGTCTAAAACAATACTGTAAAATTTCGCCGCGTTCCGATGGAGCAATCTCCGCCGGTCTCCAATATGCCGGAGCCCCGTCGAATCAGGACGGGAATCTGGACGAGTTTGGAGCATGGTGTCCAGCATCTAGCTCGGAAGTCCTTTGGAAGATCCAACCGTTATTCGGCTGCGGAATTCCTATATGTACCACCCCTCATAATTTCAGCTCGATCCGACCGTCCAAACTCCGGGAACCTTCCGATGAGTGGACCAATTTTCGGATCTGTTTTCTGCGCGTATACGGATCTGACCCGAATTCATGTTTCTTTTTGAACGTGATATTGGACAACCTTTTCAAAGGAATTTTTTTCTAGGGTACTGTGCATTGTTTTTAAATGCGTGCCCATAAAATTTTAAGCCTACTCTGAGGTAATCTTCACCATCACGCTGGTGTGAAACCAGTCCGGCAATATTGCTCCACGGTTGCCGACTTGCGCTAGAACACGTCGTCGCTTTGTTGAGCCGAGCTCAACTTCTTCGGATCATCACCTCGGCAAGCCAAACAACAGTTCGACATCGCAAAGGATAAATCATCACCAACATCGCCGCCCCACAGATTACACGGAGTAGGCACACCGGCATAGCCGCATGGTCACTTCATCAAGCCGCCATTGACCACGTCACGAGTTACAACCTGCATCGGCATGGCCGCACTGTTGCTTCTTCGAGCCGATGTCCATCATGCCGAACTACTTCAACACCTCGGCTAACATGGAAACTGCAACGTCTCCTTACCGACCTGCTCCGTCACCTCGTCTGGACCGAGGGCTTCGCCATCCCTTAATCAACCTACTCCGGAGACTTCGGCGTCGTCAGCCGACCAGCTTCGTCATGTTAGCCGGATTGGGGGCTTTGCCTCGGTGAGCCAACCTTTACCAGCATCACCACGCCGTCGCTTCACCACCCATCAGGCAATGGGTGTGCAGATCGATTCCCGATTTTGGGAGTCACTGTTCTTCGGACTGCTACAACAAATAAACCAGGTGCTGTTAATCCTAGCAATTTTTGCTTGTTTGGGTTTATTTTTCCCAAGGAATTATTACTTTGGTGTGTTCCATCATCTGTACACAGATCTATCAAATGGTGGCCGCATTAACGATGGTAGCGTGGTGGTTCGGTCAGTTTCCGTACATAGTTCGACGAACACCGTATCCGGAACTCGGACCGACCTGTGAATTCAGGCTTTGCCACGCCTTTACTGCATCACGCCGATGCCCTGCATCAACATTGACTTCATCGCCAGGCCACATATCTTTAAATAAATTACTTTGCGTAAATTAATTGCGCGAGGATTTTTATATATTTATATTATTATTGTTGGCCTGCACTATTTTACATGTGCAGGTAATAGGCTTCGACTGCGTCACGTGGTCTCTTCAGCAAGCTGACGCCGTCGTCCCAATCGGCGTAACTCGGCTCGCGTGATCACCTTGTTGGTCGTGTTGCCATACCGACATGTTCGGTTGCCTTGGGGACTTCGGCATCGCCGAGAGTGCTCTACCTCATCGAGCGTTCAGCACACGGGCCATATTTCTTTTATTTACTCACTTTGCATAAATTATTTATTATGCAACAATTTTTTTAATTCGTTATTATTACTATTATCTCCGGTTTGCACTATTTTTTGTGCACAGGTAAATGATCCGGGTCGGGCAGTGTTGTCACCTCGGCGTACTGACATACCACGTCACCTCGGCTGGACGGGGGTCTTCATCAACACTTCACTAACCCACGCCTGGGACTTTGGCGTCACTCTGCCGGCCTGCATTGGCAGTGCTATGTCACCTCTCCGGAGTGCCGAGCTCTTCGCTCCGACACCTCGGGACTGGCTTGGGGGATGGAACCTTGTCCCGCATCAAGCTCGGACCGCATCATCAATGCCGAACACATTAACCAGATAAGTCGCTTTCATGCTCAAAGACTTTCAGTTTTAAATTTTGTTCGGTTCGACCAAGCATTATACTTTTTTGGCAAAAAGTTGTTTGTGAAAAACTTCCTTGTCAAAACTTTGTTTGTGACACACAAATTCAAATACCCCGTTTACTTGGGGGCTTCCTTTATGAAGCCTTTCCTCTTGCATATGATTATACTTGTATGGCTTCATTCCTTGTTTGTGTATTACGCCACAATATGCACCATGTTGACTTAAGTGTTCCGCAAGCTGGGTTTCCTTACTCCTGTGTTTACCCCTACATTCCTGATTGTTCGGCTAGGGAGTAAAGGGAGCACCTATGCGATTGTCACGATCGGGTCATCCGAGCTCAGACATCAAACTAGGTGAAGCCGAAAGCTAGCGCTCTTATTGTTTTCAATCAAGGTCGGCACACAATGGAACTCATGAGTACAAAAAATCTATTGCACAAGTCTCATAGTAACAATGAGCAACCGAAGAAAGGTATCGGTGGGGGTACTATTTTCTTCGAAGATGCTTCTTACACATCGTGAGTAATATAGCATAAGTTTCCTGAGCGCGCTTTGTCTATTACAGCTTTATGGTCTGATTGCCTGGTTATCGGAAACACCGTCGATATTCTTGACAGGTGGAGTACATAACACTTTTTGGCCCTTGACCGAAGAGGGAGAAGCCGACGGTCGGTTAAGATGCGTTTAAAGTTCGGGTGAACACAGATATGATATAAGTACTTTGGTACATACAATCATTATAGATAAAATTCTTTTACCCAAGTCACTTGAGGGCTCTTAAATTAGTATGAGCTGTTTTTGTTAGTCGCTGCACAGTCTTTTTCTACCACTCCTTTCTCGGCTCGAGTGTATGGTCAATAGCTAGATAGCCTAGCTTCTCTCTAAAGCCGCTCGAGTTTAGTTCGCTTAACTGGCCTCGGAGAAGCACTCCGCCTTCGGGATAAGGAGCTAGAAGCCGTAGGCTAACCTGCTTGAAGTCTTGAGATCGGATGTGTCATGTTAAAGCACGACAGAAGCACAATTTTTTTTTAAAAAGACCAATTTTCGGATTAGCACCAAAATCTCGGTTTAGTCCAGACGTCAAGCTTTTTCATAAGTTTCTGGCTTTTCGAGCCTATGGCACTTTTAGACTATTTGTGTGTTGCTAGCATAAGTCTCGTAGTGCAACGCCGGACACCTTTAGAGATTCTGCAAAAACATTCTCGGATATTGCTATATATGCATCAGTTTCGAATTGTGTCTTTGGTCAATAGTTGGGTTGCCCGGCTCCTGTGCTTGCCTCCTACGTTCCGCTTGGTTTGGCTAGGTGCGCAAAGGGAGAACCCCTGCGATTGTGCTTCCAGCTCGCATGGTTCAGCACATCAGTGGAGAAAGCCGAAAACTGACTATCACAATAAGTGTAAACTGGTCAGTGATCCGATGACTATGTTAAATGACGGGCCGTTCATAACATTGGCCGAAGTGTTTACGGCTTGACCTCGGCTGTCGCCGAACACTAACCAGGGCTAGTAGCTGGCCTCCCAACTTTAAGCTCCTATCACTAAGTGAAAGTTATGAAGCCCGCATATCCGATTGCCTCGTTTCCGCTAACACAACCACGTCAGGGCACCGAGACGTCGGCTAAGGGTTGTCTTGTTATTGCGGAAACACCCTGCATAGTATCTACAAAGGGGTAGAAGCCGACGATGGGCCACTTTCAACTGATAAACGGTCGCAACAGAGTCAAAATAAACATATCATCAGCATTTGTATTCAGTATACCAGCGCTGCCTTCTGTAATCATCGTTATAAAGCCATAAATATGCATCAATTTGACTTCAGATTTCGGCCAAGCTGGGTTGCCTGGCTCCTGTGATTACCCCTACGTTCCCGATTGTTCGGCTAGGAGGTAAAGGGAGCACCTCTGTGATTGTTACTTTCGGGTCATCCGTGTTAGTACCTCAGACTAGGAGAAGCCGAAAGCTAGCCATCTTAAAGAATATAATTGGTCGGCAACGACGGAAGTGAAATTTTTGTTCCATTAAAAACCACAGAGATCGGGAACTTGCCCCGAACTAAATCCTCAATATTTTTCTCCTGCATCGATCGGAGTTGAGGTTTCATGATCATGGTCGGCATGACAACCCAAAGAAAGGAACCGATAGCAGGATTATTTTCTTTGGGAGATGTTTCTTACATCAAATAGTAATATAAAATTCTCTCCGCGTACGTTTCTTTATAAAACCATATGTCTGGATTGCCTTGTTTGTCGTAAACCTTTACCCTTGTAAAGGCTTTATAAAGTTGGACAAACACTCCCCAGCTGCTGGCCGAGGAGGTTGAAGCAGATGGTCGGTCAACAAAGTTTTGTACATTGCGGATCCGAGCATTAATGATGTAAAGTACTTGGATACATAGAATCATTACACATAAAAATTAGGAGTAAAATCCATTTACTGCAATCCATCTTTTAAACCCCTTGGGGCCTACCTTGGCAAGCTCGAATTTCGACCAGCTCTAAGCTCCTCTAAGAGATCTCTATTCTCTTTCCGAGAAGTTTGTGTTAAACACAACAAAATTTTCTGTCAAACGGATATCGATCCTTAATTCGGCCACCCGTGCCCACATTAAGGCTCGGGGGCTACTAGGCGTCGCGCTCATTATTTATAAATATTAAATGGGGCATCGATCCCCTGATCTGGTGTTGCCACCTGACCCATGGCTCGGGGGCTACTGCATGCCTATTCAATGCAGAAAATTCAAAGTGCTCAGTGTTCGGCATAACCGAACTATGGACAAGCGCGTCTTCGGGCGACAATAAGTACCATATGGGACTTATCCGACATCAAGCTGATATATCACGGTGACTTCTCACGACCCTCTCTCAGGGACCCGGCCACCGATCACTATGACCTCTAATATATTACATTGCATTTTTGTTCCTATGTATGTTGCCGAGCTAGGAGTTGATCCTCAGACCGGTTTTACGACCTGAGTCTCAGAAGCTACTAGGATCAGGGGTTTCATATTTTCCTTCAGGTGCATCTCGGATTTTAGGCCGACAGACACATTGAGGGCTACTGGCAATACATCTCGTCAGCAAATAAATTTATACGCATTGGAAATAAAATCCGCAAACAATCAGCCCATGACCGAGGTGCTGTGCCACCTCGGAAGAAGTTCGGCATATAGCTCGGATGCAAGTGGCTGGCTCCTTAGAGGGCATTTTCGGCATTAAGCTCGGCTAAAACTTTTTGAACCAAGGTGATTTATGGCACCTCGAATATAGTCCGGCGTTGGAGCTTGGACGTAGTCCGGCGTTGGAGCTCAGACACAGTCCGGCGTTGGAGCTTGGATGTAATCCGGCGTTGGAGCTCGGACGCAAGAGGACACTGCCGCACGGGAAACACTTCAAACCCGAAGTGCGGCATAAAATTAACAAGGCATTGATAAAGGCCGAAAACTTAAAGGGGTTCCTCGGATACCCGACGTGTAAACTCTTCAGATTCACTTCGGCGATCCTCAAGATCGAAGATGAGAAGATTTGTTGAACCAGTTTTCAAGACCGGCGACCGAAGATGAAGAACAGTTCGGAAGAATCGAGGAGCGTCCCCAACTTGAAGACTGGTTCAGGGGGCTGCTGACGGTGTCCTCGACTAGGGGGTATTCACCACGTCGTCTCCTGATCAGTTGGATTGGGCCGAGGGCCCCCCATGGCCGTTTACTCATGGGCCAGTTCGGACAGCCGATGTATACACAAGGAAGATTCCACAAGACTTAGTGATCAAGACAAGGACTCCTCTCCACCAACATATTCGGCTAGGACTCTTGTTATCCTAGGCCTCTAGTACATTATATAAGCCGAGGCCAGGCTAGTCGATAGATTATCATGACATTAATCATCATACCCCTAGGGTTTAGACCACCACGTATGATCTCGGGGTAGATCAACTCTTGTAATCTCTATATTCATCAAGATCAATCAAGCAGGAAGTAGGGTATTACCTCCATTAAGAGGGCCCGAACCTGGGTAAACGCAGTGTCCCTTGTCTCCTGTTACCCATCGATCCATGACACATAGCTTGGGACCCCCTACCCGAGATCTGCCGGTTTTGACACCGACACCGATGCACTAGGTATTACACCTAGATCGGATATGAACTCCTTCATCCAGACTCCTTCATCTGCTGCTTCCGAAGTAGCTATGTGCTCTGCTTCACACGTAGATCCCGCCACGATGCTCTGCTTGGAACTGCACCAACTGACAACTCCACCATTCAATATAAAAACTTATCCGCTTTGTGACTTAGAGTCATCCAGACCAGTGTCAAAACTAGCATCGACGTAACCATTTACGACGAGCTCTTCGTCTCCTCCATAAACGAGAAACATGTCCTTGGTACTTTTCACTTATTTCAGGATGTTCTTGACCACTGTCCAGTAATCCACTCTTGGATTACTTTGGTACCTCCCTGCCAAACTTATGGCAAGGCACACATTAGGTCTGGTACACAGCATAGCATACATGATAGAACCTATGGTTGAGGCATAGGGAATGACTTTCATTTTCTCTCTATCTTCTGCAGTGGTCGGGCTTTGAGTCTGACTCAATTTCACACCTTGTAAAACAGGCAAGAACCCTTTCTTTGACTGATCCATTTTGAACTTCTTCAAAACTTTATCAAGGTATGTGCTTTGTGAAAGTCCTATTAAGGGTCTCGATCTATCCCTATAGATCTTGATGCCCAATATAAGGTCTTTCATTATTCTTATTCAAGAATCCTTTTATGTCATCTAGAAATTCTATATCACTTCCAATCAACAATATGTCATCCACATATAATATCATAAATGCTACAGAGCTCCCACTCACTTTCTTGTAAATACAGGCTTCACCATAAGTCTGTATAAAACCATATGCTTTGATCACCTCATCAAAGCATATATTCCAACTCTGAGATGCTTGCAACAGTCCATAGATGGATCGCTGGAGTTTGCACACTTTGTTAACACCTTTAGGATCGACAAAACCTTCAGGTTGCATCATCTACAACTCTTCTTTAAGGAATCCATTAAGGAATGCAGTTTTGACGTCCATTTGTGTAAGTGCATCTAGTGCCCCTTAGCGATTTTGGTGTATTAAAGACTTATAGGTTAAGGGACTAATGTGTTTATAAGTGTACACAGGTCTATAAGTCTATGAGGAGTTTGATATTTACAGTGAAAGTCGACCCCTAAAAATGAAGTTCTTCGACTGAAGACTTTGGATTTCTAAAGACTTTCTGAAGACTTTGAAAGTGAAGAAATTGGTGTGACATTGAAGACTTGGTATTTATTTGAGGAACATGAAGCGTGAAGACTTTTGTTTTTGTAGTTTCATTTTCTCTTTCTTGAGTCATAGGAAACACCGTACTGTTAAAGGGGGTCGAGGAAATACTAAGGAAAAATTTCCATGTGATGCTCAACTCAAAATCCTACACCTACCAATCCCTTCGAGTGAAGCCATTGGAAATCTCATACAGTTCAGTCATATTCTTCAGTGACAGAGATGAAGTTCTTCTCGTCTCTGACGAATTTGTTCTGACTGAGGAGTTAGGAATTCGCCAGTGTGGATTGCCTACACAGTGAGGAACATGATAGCCCTGAGGAATTTGATACTCAAATTTCCGACCGTTGCTGTGCTATGCGCCAGCTGTCCCAAAATATCTACCCACCTAACGGTCATATCATTGAAGGGCATTTATGTCTTATCATGACGGGCTGCTCCCTAGGCTATAAATAGCCGCCCCCTACAACCACTAGCTAGTTGGCTGCTCCAAGAGAAACTGACACTTGTCAATTGAGAACATCCCATCCTCCGAGGACTTTGAGCGAAAATCATCAAGTGAGGAAAAACCCAAACCCAAACACCTACAAACCCCAAGTGATTGAGCATCACTGAAGAGATTGATCCTGCGTGGATCCGACGCTTGTTACCTTTGAGGATTGTGCTTCTTCCAGACGGTTAGGCGTCATGGTCTAGAGCATCCAAGAGGAAATTGTGGATCGCCGAGTGACCGAGTTTGTGAAGGTTTGGAAGTCACCTGAAGACTTACCACGAGTGATTGGGCGAGGTCAGTGTGACCTTAGCTCAAGGAGAATACGGTGAGGACTGTGTGTCCGGGACTGTGTGTCCTCAGGTTTAAATACCTAGCCGCTCCAACCAAACGTACAACTGAGACAACAGTTGGAACTGGTCTACCAAATCATTGTCTTCACCAAGCTTACTGGTTCTATTTCCTCAACTCTTTCATTTCCTCATTACTGTGTTGTATGCTTGTTCATATTTGTGTTTGAAGACTTTGACTGAAGACTTTCTCAATTTCCTCAGTTCAATTTCCTCAGTCTGTTTGTCTTCATCCTGTGTTATCCTGTGTTTACGCTTTCTGTACTCTGTGCTTGTCTTCATTTCATCATGATGACTATGCTTGTGTTCTGCTATGCATACTTTTGAGTACTTATTCCGCTGCAAGTAGTTCTTCGCTAAGGAATTTCCTCACCCACAAATTCCTTAGTGAAGAATTCATAAAAATCGCCTATTCACCCCCCTCTAGTCGATATAACGCACTTTCAATTGGTATCAGAGCAAGGTACTCCCTTGTTCTGTGTGATTTTGGTTTAACCGCCTGGAGTTTTAGTTATCATCAAGGTCTCTGCTGGGTGTCCTACCTTCGATGGGACGGACTACCCCTACTGGAAGAATAAGATGCGAATGCATCTTGAGGCAATTGATAACGATCTCTGGTATGTTGTGGAAAATGGTGTTCCCTCTGTCTCACCCTCACTGAACGCTACCGATGTGAAGAGATTCAAGCAACTCGATTCTCAAGCGAAGAATATCATATGTGGCCATCTAAGCAAAGGACAATATGGAAGAGTGAGTGCTTTGGAAATTGCTAAGCTTATCTGGGATAGGCTGTCCAAAGTAAATGAAGGAGTCTCAACACAGCGTGACTCTCGAGTTGATGTTCTTCGCAATCTCTTCAACCGCTTCAAAAGACTCGACAATGAAAATGTTCAAAAAACCTTTGATCGCCTCACTGACATCTCAAACGAGCTTCAAGTGCTCGGTGCCACTGACATCACCGACCACGAGGTGGTGAAGAAACTGCTAAGATCGCTTGATTCCTCATTTGATACTCTGGCATTGATGATACAAGAGCGTGCTGATTACAAGTCACTTGATCCCGCTGATATCCTTGAAAGGCTAAATACTCATAAGTTTCAGCTTGCTGAAAAGAGAGATCTCTATGGCTCGAGCTATGGCAGATCACGTGCACTGAAGGCCAAGGCAGTTTCTGAGTCTGAAGATGAAGACTCTGACAGCAGCCTTGGTGATCCTGAAGAACTGAGCCATGATCTAGCACTACTCGTGAAGAAATTCCAGAAGTTCTTAAGATGTGGTCGCTTTGGAAGACCCTCAAGGAGCAATGATTCCTCATCCAGTGACTACAAGAAGAGGCTTTGTCACAAATGCAAGAAACCTGGACACTACATTCAAGATTGTCCTTAGTGGGAAAAGGAATCAAAGAAGAAGAAATACAAGGATTACAGTTCTGATGATGCGAAGAAAAAGAAGAATTTCTCAAAATCTTCATCATCAAAATCCTCAAAGTCTTCATCTCACAAGAAGAGCAGCTCCAAGAAGGCTCGGGCATTCATTGGCAAGGAAATGGACTCTGAGGCTAAATCTGAAGAAAATGAGGAAGAGGAGGCATCTGAGGATTCCGAATCCGGTGTGGTGAGCCTAGCCCTCGCTACTGCATTCGTCAGCAAGTCTATCTTCAACACTGAAGAAAATGACCTCACCAACAAGGCTGATGAAGGCAATGATGACTACGCTCCCACCTATTGCTTCATGGCAAAGGGTGCCAAGGTACTGAAATATACCTCCTCTGAATCAAGTGAGAATGAGTCTGATGAAAACCTTAAGCCCAACTATTCTAAGCTCGCTAAGATTGCTGTGAAACAACAAAGGGCTTTTGAAAAGGTTCAAAACATGCTAGACAAAAGTGATGATATGTTGGGTGAAGAAATGGATCGCACTAAAACCTTGACTGAAAATCTTCAGAGACTTCAGACTAGGTTTGACAACCTTCAAGGTCATCATAACACTCTCTTGTCTGATCATGAGAAGCTTTGTTATGAATTTCTTCAAAGAAATCAAGATCTTGAGAAGCTAAGAGTGAGTTATGAAGATCTTCAGAAGGAGCGCGATTCATTACTTGCTCAACAAATCAGCGCTGCCCAGGAAGAATTTGTTCCTCCATGTTTGAAATGCATTGAACGTGAATCTGCTAATTCTTCACCTGAATGTTCAAATGCTTCTAATGCTACAAATTCCTCAACTTTCTCTGCAATCACTAATTCCTCATCTGAGGACATTGCTAGTATCACTGACGATGCAGGGCTGAAGGAATTGTACATGACAGGCATGTACAAAAGCCTCAAAGGGCATCAGACTCTTTGTGATGTGCTTAAAAAGCAGATCCTCAACAGGAACCCTAGGAAAGAGGGTATTGCCTTTGAGAGGAAACTCAATGCTGATGGTACATATTGAAAGCCTGAGCAGTACCCCAAAACCTCATGGGTTGCTGCAAAGGGACCTCCAGTTGATCCATCTAATTTATCTGGCTTTACATGTGAATCTTCTCATTCTTCTGATGAGTCATTTGACCCCAACTATAAACTGTTCAAAAATCAGAATGGTGAAGTATTTGCTAGATACGTTGGCACTAACTGCATGAACGGTTCTTCTATGAAGAAAATCTGGGTTCCCAAAAGGTGCCTTGAAATTCTTCAGGTGAATGTCCTCATGACACCACCTGTGAAGAATAGGAACCCCAGATCAAATTCTTCATATGGATCCAAGTCCTCATATGGACCAAATTCCTCACATGGATCAAATTCCTCAAAAGGATCAAAGTCCTCATATGAACATCATCGTGCTAACAACTCTGTTTCGCAGGGAAGAGCCAAGGGCTATGAATATGAGCATTATTCTTCTAATCATTATGTTCATAAGTCCTCGAAGAATTTCTCTGCTTATTCATATGCTTACCCTAACTTCTCTTATGTGAAACGAAATGGATTGGCTTCTATGCCACCTTTCTCATATGGAGCTCGCAGAGTGATGAATTGTTTGCCACCCCTTCAGATGTGGGTGAAGAAAAAGAACTAATCTCTTCTGCAGGGTCAGGTCTCCAGACGTGCTTGAACGTCTGAAGAATTTGCTGGAGACCTGAAGAGTGCCTGAAAGGATGCACGCTAATCATGAAGAAATGAACTTTCATTTCACACGTCCTCATACTGTTTTAACTGTTGCATTGCTTGATGAAATTCGTCTGATGAATTGTGATGTCATATTCTTCACTGATGAAGTATATGAAGTTCGTAAGCTGCACTAATTCATCTGCAGGATGATCAACCCAAAGCCACTGAGTGGGTCCTCGATAGTGGATGTACTAATCACATGACTGGTGACAAGAATCTATTGATGGATGCACCCTTATCACCATCGCATCTGAAGCATATCATCTTCGCTGACAAAGGCAAAAGTCAGGTATTGGGTCTAGGTAAGGTTGCGATCACAAAGGATCGACACATGGACAAAGTCATGCTTGTCGAGTCCTTAGGATACAACCTCATGTCTATCTCAATGCTTTGTGATCTTGATATGGTAGTTGTCTTTGGCAAGTATCGTTGTGTTGTGGTTATGGAAATTGACGATTCCAAAGTCTTCGAAGGCTTTAGGAGAGGAGACTTGTATATTGTTGATTTCTCTACAGGACTGCTACCAGCCGTGTGCCTACTTGCAAAAGCTTCAGAAGGGTGGCTATGGTATCGACGACTTGGTCATGCAGGCATGAGGAATTTGCACACACTTGCGAAGAAGAAGCATGTCATTGGCATTGAGAATGTCAAATTCCTCAAGGATCACTTGTGTGGAGCTTGTGAAGCTGGAAAGATGACCAAGGCTAAGCATCCAGCGAAGACTATCATGACCACTACTCGACCATTCAAATTGCTTCACATGGACCTCTTTGGTCCTAATCATTACTCAGCTGTCACAAATGATGCATCTCTCTATGGCTTTGTTATTGTTGATGATTACTCTCATTACACATGGGTACACATTGTTACTTACAAACATGAAGTGCAGGAAGTCTTCAAACGATTTTCCTCGAGGGCTTCAACCAACTTTGGTGTGAAGATCAAGCACATCAGAATTGACAATGGAACTGAGTTCAAGAATTCTGGTCTTGATGACTATCTTGATGAACTTGGTATTACTCATGAGTTATCTGCTCCTTATACTCCTCAGCAGAATGGTGTCGTGGAGCGCAATAACAGAACTCTTGTTGAGATGGCTCGCACTATGCTTGATGAGTACAAGACGCCTCGTCACTTCTAGATTGAGGCAATTTATACTGCGTGCCACATCATCAACAGGGTATATCTTCACAAATTCTTCAAGAAGACTGCCTATGAACTTCTCACTGACAAGAAACCCAATGTGAGTTATTTCAAAGTCTTCGGGGCTAAATGTTGGATTAGAGATCCTCATCACAATGCTAAATTTGCACCGAAAGCACATGAAGGTTTTATGCTTGGTTACGGAAAGGACTCGCACACCTACAGAGTCTTCAACAACGTTCTTCACAAGGTTGTTGAAACTGTAGATGTGCAGTTCGATGAAACTAATGGCTCGCAAAGAGAGCACCTACCCTCTGTGATAGATGAACCAGCACCTGAGGAAACTATCAAGTTCAAGGCCACTGAGGATGTCATTCCTACCGAAGAATCTGCTGAAGAATTCATTCCAGAATGTGAAGAACGCCGACCTAATGCACCTGAAGAAATAGCTGAAGAAAATGGTGCTGAAGAAAATGCTGATCAAATTCCTCGACGACAACCTACTCATCCTCGCGTTGCAAAAGAAGTGCAAGTTGAAAAGATCATCGATGACATTGAAGCACCAGGTCCTCTCACACGCTCAAAAGCTTCACATTTATCTAACTTTTGTGGGCACTATGCTTTTGTCTCTATCACAGAGCCCACTAAGGTAGATGAAGCATTTCTGGAGCCTGAGTGGATTCAGGCCATGCAAGAAGAATTACATCAATTCAAGCTCAACAACGTCTGGGAACTGGTCAATCGTCCAGATCCTCGCAAACACAATATCATTGGCACAAAGTGGATCTACCGCAACAAGCAAGATGAAAATGGCCTTGTGGTGAGGAATAAGACACGACTAGTAGCTCAAGGCTACACACAGGTTGAAGGAATTGATTTTGGTGAAACTTTTGCACTTGTTGCTAGACTTGAGGCTATTTGCATATTACTTGCTTATGCTAACCATCATAATATCACTTTATATCAAATGGATGTGAAAAGTGCATTCCTCAATGGTAAGCTTGAGGAAGAAGTATATGTTGCTCAACCCCCAGGTTTTGAAGATCCAAAGCATCCTGGAAAAGTCTTCAGACTCAATAAGGCCCTCTATGGCCTCAAGCAGGCCCCTCGGGCATGGTATGATACTTTGAAGGAATTCCTCATGAAGAAAGGCTTCAAACCCGGTTCACTCGACCCTACTCTTTTCACTAAATCTTATGATGGTGAATTGTTTGTGTGCCAAATATATGTTGATGATATTATCTTTGGCTGTACTGACCAACGTAATGGCATATTCATATCTCAGGAGAAATACCTCAAGGATGTACTGAGGAAATTCGGCATGCAAGATTGCAAAGGCGTCAAAATTCCAATGCCCACAAATGGCCATCTGTGCACTGATGAAAATGGTATTGAATTCGATCAAAAGGTATACCGCTCCATGATTGGTTCTTTATTATATTTATGTGCATCTAGGCTAGATATTATGCTTAGTGTTTGCATGTGTGCCCGATTTCAAGCTACACCGAAGGAATCACACCATAAGGCTGTGAAGCATATTCTTCGATATCTAGCTCACACACCAACACTAGGATTATGGTACCCCAAGGGCTCGGCTTTTGATCTCATTGGATATTCTGACTCTGACTATGCTGGTGATCGTGTGGACCGCAAGTCAACATCTGGTACATGTCATTTCCTTGGACGATCTTTGGTCTGTTGGTCCTCAAAGAAACAGAACTGCATATCACTGTCTACTGCTGAAGCTGAGTACATTGCTGCTGGTTCTTGCTGTGCTCAATTGCTGTGGATGAAGCAAACTCTCAAGGACTACGGCGTCACTGTGAAGAATGTGCCTCTCTTCTGTGACAATGAGACTGCCATCAAGATTGCTCACAACCCAGTTCAGCACTCGAAGACAAAGCACATTCAGATTCGTCATCATTTTCTTCACGATCATGTGTTGAAGGGCGACATTTCTATTGAGCATGTGAAGACTGATGAACAGCTAGTTGATATCTTCACAAAGCCCTTGGATGAGAAGAGATTTAGCAAGTTGCGGTGTGAGCTAAATATCCTAGAATCTTCGAATGTTCTTTGAAAAGGACACTCATCCTAACACGTATGCAAAATTGATGACTTAGATGTGCAACACATGAAGAAACATTTTTCTTCAATCAATGAAGAATAACACTCAAAATGTGAAGAAATTAATGAAGAATTTGATTCTCAGAGCCCTACGACAATTGTACGCGGTGTCTGAAATCATCATTCTTATACGGTGGGTCACGCCACCACAACAGTTGAAAATCTTCAATTTGAGTTTTTCCTCAGTTTTTGAAATTCCTCACGTGTTCATATTCTTCAACTTTGCATTGTCTTCACCTTCTCCGTCGTTTTTCTTCATTGGCTATATATATACACTTATGGCTAATTCTTCAAGTTGTTTTTCTGCTAAGTGAATGTGATCGGACCCTTCCCCCTCTATGCTACACTCAACCCAAACTATTCACAAATTCTTCATGTGCGTTCTATTTGAAAATCGTTCAAAATCTTCACCGTGTCCTTGTCAGCTGAAGAATTTGCGAACGGAACTTTTAACTTATCTTATCCAAATTTTCGGCCTTGCCGCTCAAACCGTTCCGCATCCCACGAAATACTTATCTATTCACCCACGATCTAACACCATCTCCACTTCTCAGTACGTGGGTGACACATGTCAAGCGAATGAGAAGGGTCAGGGACACGTTCGTCCAATTTCTTCGGGCAAACAGTTTTTCACCGTGGCTATAAATACCCCCTCTCCCCTTCCTCACTTCCTTTACTCCGCTCGACCTCTCTCCCGCTCGAGCTTCTCAAACCCTAGCGCCGCCGCTACTTCATCGTCGCCGGTGAGGAAGAGCTTCACTACCCCGACCTCGTCGCCGCCGTACTCGCGCCGGCCGCAGAAATCTTCTCTCCGCCACCGCCGTAGCCGTCTTCCTCCGCCGAGTTAGGGCGTGGAAGGTCTGCACAGACGAACTTCACTTCTCCACCTCACAGTTCGTCGTGTTCTTCGTCCAGGGTAATTAAAAGTTACTTTTACTGCCCTCTTTGATTCAAATGACTTCTACAAAATCTTCAAAGGTGTTTATTCCTCAAATTTTTCACACACTTAACACCTCACACGTCATCTGTTCTTGATTCGTTCCTCTAAGCATCATTTTTCTTCAAGATTCCTCAATTGTGTGGATCTTCGATCTATACAACTCTGGAACCTAAGACAAAGAACGCTTAGTGAAATTCTTCAAGACTCATCTGGTCAAATTCCTCAAACTTGTTCTTTTTGAAAAACATTCTGAGAACGAATATGACCTCTCCAAATTCCTCGCAACTATACTCTGTTCACAGGTACACATGTCCGCTGCTGAATCACTAGGTTCTCATCAACTTAACTCATTTGCAGCATTCCTCGAAGAAAAGTTGCATACTTCTTCAGAGAGTTCAATTGTTCAAATTCCTCAACTGAAGAAAATGGCTGATGGAAAGAAGCCACAGAAAGGAGGAAAGAGGCCTGAAATCAATACTGCCTTTGAAATCCCTGAGGACATTTATGCTGGGTACTGTACAACCCCTGAGGAAGATAAGAATCAGCGCAAGGTGTGCATTCAGAGGATAGAGAGGACATGGGTAAAAGAGTGGAAGGAGTACAGGTATGTGACTCCAAAATACATGAAGTAATTCGCTGTTACTCCTCCATGCTCAAGACCACCATTGGCACCTAGCCAAGAAGCAGATCCCACTAGCATCAAGCGCGGTGAGGATTTTCCTGAAGAATGGGCCAAGCGCCAGGCCAAGTTGGCCAAACAGGCTAAGGAAGCAGTGAAGAAATTCAACGAAGACTCTACTGCTGCTGCTGAGGCCTTTGTAAGGCCGAAGAAATCCATGGCAAAGAAGCCTGCGCACAAGCCTAGTGCCTCTTCTTCAATGCCCTCACGACCAATTTCCTCAGCTAAGCCCTCACAGCCAATTCCTCATGCCGCTCCTGCTCCTCCAAAGTCCTCAGCTGCTCCGACCAAATCCTCAGCACCTGTGCATCTCGCCACATGCCAAAGGACTACAGGCATCTCTATTGCCTCAGGAGCTTCAGCTAGTTCCTCAGCTGCACCTAATTCTTCAACAGGACCCTCTCTGCTGAAGACAAAGACCACTGCTGGACGAGGCTCTCGCCCAAGTCCTCACAAGAAGCAGGTCACCTTCGAAGTGCCGTCTGAAGAAGATGAAGCTGATGATGAAGAACTTGCTGAAATCATCAGAGACAGGCAAGTCAGGGCCGCTAGAGCCAAGGGCACAAATGTGCCTCTGCTTTTGGATCCAAAGTTGATCCTCGACTACATTGACCTCTGGCACAAGGACCCAAACACTCCTATGCCTGACTTCAAGTTGACTCCTGGTCAAACTCATAGGCTGACTGCCTTCATCCAAGAAGAAAAATGGAAATATGAGAAGGCCAGACAGCTCAAGAAAGCACAATACAGGAAGGAAAAATTCCTGAAGAACAATGTTGTCTCTATGACAACTGATGAAATTGTGAAGATCCAGTCTGAAATCAAAGTCCTCAATGATGATTTCAACGCTTACTATGCTGATTGGAAAGGAGCCAAGGCCAGGTTTGTTAAACTGACTAAGATGTTCACTCAAATGTTGCAGCCCCATCGCAACAAGAAATTCCTCAGGCTGAAGCATCTGCTCAGCCAACTGAAGAACATGCCAGCATCGCTAATGATGATCAGGCTGCTGAAGAAAATGTGAGTTCCAGGGCTGATGACTGCATTCCAGCCGCTGAAGAAACCAGGGCACCCACTAGTGGTGCGCCTGAAGAAAATGAAGAGGTCAGGGCAACTGCATCAGTTGTGCCTGAAGAAAATCAACCACGTTCCTCTGCTCCTCCTGCGCCTACTCCAACTCCAATCCTTCCATCTGCATCAGATGTGAAGAAGACAAAGGCTGCAGAGCGTGCAACAGTGAAGAAAAGGAAAGCATCAGCTCCTTCAGATTCTTCAGCACCGAAGAAGATGAAGAAATTGACAAGCTCATTTGCTAATCCAATTGATGATGTTCCAGTTTCCTCCATGCCATCAAAGCAAATCATCCCTTTTGATGAAGAATATGTGATCCCTAGCGGATCTGATGAAGAAAATCCTTCTGCTGCTTCGTCAGAGCAGATGGATGAAGAAATTGAAGTGGATAAAATCCCTTCAACCCCCACAGTTTCCTCGCCTATGCCTCAGTTTACTGCTGAAGAGGCTGGCGTTGAAGAAATGGAAGATGAAGATGTGGACATTGGCTATACCACACCAGTGATGAATGATGACTTTTGGGAAAGTCAGCACCCAAATTCTCCACTCTTCACTCCATTGCAGCAAATTCCTCAGTCCCCAGCCACTACAGTTCAAATGGGATCTGATGAAGCTCATGAAGACATTCCAGCCGCTAGTGCTGAAGAAAATAAAAATGAAGATTTGAAGAACCAGGCTGCCACTGAAGAGGAACCAGAAATTCCTCAGCCTGAAGAACCTGAGATTGCGATTCCTGATGTCATCATGCAACTGACTGACACTCCTCTGCCCAAGCCAAAGGATCCATTCTCAAGGTAGCAAAATTTCAAGGCTGATGATTTCTTCGGCGAGCACGTATTCTTCACTGATTACAACCCTTATGACTCTGCTCGCATAAGGAAGAGGCGTTTCTGGACTGCCAGCCAGGCAAATTTCTATTCCTCAGTGCTGTTCAACAAAGACAAAGTCTTCGATCATGAGCACATTCCTCACGTGGATATGGAATCTCTGCCGTGCTTCGGGCCAGTCCTCAGTGTTCTCTACGACGCTGGACTGTTAAATTTCTGCACTGACATATGTTATTGGAATGAAGAACTCATTCTTCAATTTTATGCAACTCTGCACATCACCGGAGACTCTGAAGATGTGAATTCATGGGTACTGGACTGGATGTTTGAAAATACTCACTACAAGGCACCAGCTACTGAATTGCTTCGTGCTTTTCCTCTCAGTCCTCCCCTTGAAGGTGCTTGTTGCGTCTACAATGAAACTGAGTTTACAGATCACTATATGCAAGTGCTGACGAAGCCATTGAAGCCAGGTCAGACCCCAAGAACAAAATTCATTGTGAAGGAATTTTTGTATGTGCCTCGGACTGTCTATCGCATTCTGACGAAGACATTGAGTCCAATCAAGGGCCACGACTCGAATGAAGAAGAAGTCGTTGGCAGCATGAAGAATCTGCTTTTCAATATCATTCATGGCGTTCCCGTCAACTTCCATGATTTCTTCATGAGGACTCTGGCCAATGTCGCAATGTCACCATTTGCGTTGAAGCCTTATGCTCCGTGGATTATGAGATTCATCAGAACAAGGTCTTCACTCAACTACAAAGCTGATACACTGAATCATTGCAGCTACTTGCCCCCGATTGAAGTCCTCAAACGGACATTTTCCTTAGCTGATGAAAAGGGCAAGGCTATTGCTGTTATTGATGAAGGCATTCGTCCATTGGATGGTCAATTTCATAAGGCTGCATCCTACTCCACCAATGATGACTCTGCCACCCATGACTCTGCCGCCAATGCACCCAAGCATAATCCTCAAGACACAACACCCAGGGTGATGACTGACCGTGAGCTTCTCCTTAGTCTTCACCAGAAGGTTGATCGCAATCACAAATGGGCCAAGCGTCAGTTTGGTTCAATTCTTCACAACATGACTGCTACCCACAATGCAGTGAAGAAAAACCATTACTACCTTCATGAAACCCTCAACCGCACCTGGGTTGTTCTGTCGCACATATATGGTGAAGAAGATATGAAGAAAATGGGTCTCAAGGAAGATTTTGACTGGGCTGCACCTCCTCCGAAGAAGTACAAGAAGGTCAAGGTTCCTTCCTTGGTGGCCAGTTCCTATTCTTCATCACGTGACACTGATGAACATGATGACTTGGACAACACTGCGGCAGGCCCTACTACAACAAACGACCCCAACAACGCTGACGCTCCTTCATCACCTTGATATTCTTCAGGGGCGTTAGTCCTCATTTTCGAACCTTTTGATCATTCGATGACAAAGGGGGAGAAATTTGAGTTACAACTCTCGTTCTTCTGATGACTTTGTTGGAGCGAGTTGTAAACTTAAACTCTATGGTGGCCTGATACTTTTGCTGTTTTTTCTGCATGCTTATTCCTCGTTAATGTTATTGCACGCGTGCTGAATTACATCAGTCACCATATTTCATCATGCATTTCAAATTCTTCATATTATATGTCAAATGCGTGTATGAATTACAAGATATAGGGGGGAGATCTCCATGGTTCAACTCTTCAAGTGTGCATTGCTTCAAAAGCAAATTCCTCACTATGCACATCTTCAGGGGGAGTTCTTCTATATCTTGCAATCAAATTCCTCAATATCAGTATTTACACTTCATATATTTATCCTCGTTGAAAACTTAACCTATATTGTCATCAATCACCAAAAAAGGGGGAGATTGTAAGTGCATCTAGTGCCCCTTAGTGATTTTGGTGTATTGAAGACTTATAGGTTAAGGGACTAATGTGTTTATAAGTGTACACAGGTCTATAAGTCTATGAGGAGTTTCATATTTACAGTGAAAGTCGACCCCTAAAAATGAAGTTCTTCGACTGAAGACTTTGGATTTCTGAAGACTTTCTGAAGACTTTGAAAGTGAAGAATTGGTGTGACCTTGAAGACTTGGTATTTATTTGAGGAACATGAAGCGTGAAGACTTTTGTTTTCGTAGTTTCATTTTCTCTTTCTTGAGTCATAGGAAACACCGTACTATTAAAGGGGGTCGAGGAAATACTAAGGAAAAATTTCCATGTGATGCTCAACTCAAAATCCTACACCTACCAATCCCTTCATGTGAAGCCATTGGAAATCTCATACAGTTCAGTCATATTCTTCAGTGACAGAGATGAAGTTCTTCTCGTCTCTGACGAATTTGTTCTGACTGAGGAGTTAGGAATTCGCCAGTGCGGATTGCCTACAGAGTGAGGAACATGATAGCCCTGAGGAATTTGATACTCAAATTTCCGACCGTTGCTGTGCTATGCGCCAGCTGTCCCAAAATATCTACCCACCTAACGGTCATATCATTGAAGGGCATTTATGTCTTATCATGACGGGCTGCTCCCTAGGCTATAAATAGCCGCCCCCTACAACCACTAGCTAGTTGGCTGCTCCGAGAGAAACTGACACTTGTCAATTGAGAGCATCCCATCCTCCGAGGACTTTGAGCGAAAATCATCAAGTGAGGAAAAACCCAAACCCAAACACCTACAAACCCCAAGTGATTGAGCATCACTGAAGAGATTGATCCTGCGTGGATCCGACGCTTGTTACCTTTGAAGACTGTGCTTCTTCCAAACGGTTAGGCGTCATGGTCTAGAGAATCCAAGAGGAAATTGTGGATCGCCGAGTGACCGAGTTTGTGAAGGTTTGGAAGTCACCTGAAGACTTACCACGAGTGATTAGGCGAGGTCTGTGTGACCTTAGCTCAAGGAGAATACGGTGAGGACTATGTGTCCGGGACTGTGTGTCCTCAGGTTTAAATACCTAGCCGCTCCAACCAGACGTACAACTGAGACATCAGTTGGAACTGGTCTACCAAATCATTGTCTTCACCGAGCTTACTGGTTCTATTTCCTCAACTCTTTCATTTCCTCATTACTGTGTTGTATGCTTGTTCATATCTGTGTTTGAAGACTTTGACTGAAGACTTTCTCAATTTCCTCCGTTCAATTTCCTCAGTCTGTTTGTCTTCATCCTATGTTATCCTGTGTTTACGCTTTCTGTACTCTGTGCTTGTCTTCATTTCATCATGATGACTATGCTTGTGTTCTGCTATGCATACTTTTGAGTACTTATTCCGCTGCAAGTAGTTCTTCGCTAAGGAATTTCCTCACCCACAAATTCATCAGTGAAGAATTCATAAAAATCGCCTATTCACCCCCCCTCTAGTCGATATAACGCACTTTCAATTTGCCAGATTTCATAATTATAAAATGTGGCAATTGCTAACATGATTCGGACTGACTTAAGCATCGCTATGGGTGAGAAGGTCTCATCGTAGTCAAACCCTTGAACTTGTCGAAAACCTTTCGCGACAAGTCGAGCATTGTAGATGGTGACATTACCATCAACGTTTGTCTTCTTCTTGAAGATACATTCATTCTCAATGGCTTGCCGATAATCAGGCAAGTCCACCAAAGTTCACACTTTGTTCTCATACATGGATCCTATCTCAGATTTCATGGCCTCAAGCCATTTATAGGAATCTGGGCTCATCATAGCTTCTTCATAGTTTGTAGGTTCGCCATGGTCTAATAACATGACTTCTAGGATAGGATTACCGTACCACTCTGGTGCGGAACGTGCTCTGTTCGACCTACGAGGTCCAGTAGCAACTTGATCTGAAGTTTCATGATCATCATCATTAGCTTCCTCTCTAGTTGGTGTAGGCATCACGGCAAGGGATTTCCCTGATGTGCTACTTTCCAAATTGAGAGAAGGTATAATTACCTCATCAAGTTCTACTTTCCTCCCACTCACTTCTTTCGAGAGAAACTCCTTCTCTAGAAAGGTTCCATTCTTGGCAACAAAAATCTTGCCTTTGGATCTGTGGTAGAAGGTGTACCCAATTGTTTCCTTAGGTATCCTATGAAGAGGCACTTCTCCGATTTGGGTTCGAGCTTATCAGGCTGAAGCCTTTTGACATAAGTGTCGCAACCCCAAACTTTAAGAAACAACAACTTATCTAGGTTTCTTGCCAAACCACAGTTCATACGGTGTCGTCTCAACGGACTTAGACAGTGCCCTATTTAACATGAATGCGGTTGTCTCTAATGCATAACCCCAAAATGATAGTGGTAAATCAGTAAGAGACATCATAGAACGCACCATATCTAATAATGTATGGTTACGATGTTCGGACACACCATTACACTGTGGTGTTCCAGGTCGCGTGAGTTGTGAAACAATTCCATATTGTTTTAGATGAAGGCCAAACTCGTAACTCAAATATTCACCTCCAAGATCAGATCGTAGAAACTTTATTTCCTTGTTACGAGGATTCTCCACTTCACTCTGGAATTCTTTGAACTTTTCAAATGTTTCATACTTGTGTTTCATCAAGTAGATATACCCATACCTACTCAAATCATTTGTGAAGGTCAGAAAATAACGATACCCTCCGTGTGCCTCAACACTCAAAGGACTGCATATATCGGTATGTATTATTTCCAGTAAGTCATTAGCTCGCTTCATTGTTCCGGAGAATGGAGTTTTAGTCATCTTGCGCATGAGGCATGGTTCACAAGTATCAAATGATTCATAATCAAGTGATTCCAAAAGTCCATCCGCATGGAGTTTCTTCATGGGCTTTACACCAATATAACCTAAACAACAGTGCCACAAATATGTTGCACTATTATTATAAACTTTGCATCTTTTGGCATTAATATTATGAATATGTGTATCATTACGATCGAGATTCAACAAGAATAGACCATTCATCAAGGGTGCATGGCCATAAAAGATATTACTCATATAAATAGAACAACCATTATTCTCTGATTTAAATGAATAACCATCTCGCATTAAACAAGATCCAGATATAATGTTCATGCTCAACATTGGCACCAAATAACAATTATTCAGATCTAAAACTAATCCCAAAGGTATATGTAGAGGTAGTGTGCCGACAGCGATCACATCGACCTTGGAACCATTCTTGACGCGCATCGTCACCTCGTCCTTAGCTAATCTTCGTTTATTCCGAAGCTTCTGTTTCGAGTTACAAATATGAGCAACCGAACCAATATCAAATACCCAGGCGCTACTACGAGCATTAGTAAGGTACACATCAGTAATATGTGTATCAAATATACCTTTGTTCACATTGCCATCCTTCTTATACGCGAAGTATTTGGGGTAGTTCTGCTTCCAGTGACCACTCCCTTTGCAGTAGAAGCACTCAGTTTTAGGCTTGGGTCCAGCTTTGGATTTCTTCCCGGGAGTGGCAACTTGATTGCCATTCTTCTTGAAGTTCCCTTTCTTTCCCTTGCCCTTTTTCTTGAAACTACTGGTCTTGTTAACCATCAACACTTGATGCTCCTTCTTGATTTCTACCTCCGCGGCCTTAAGCATTGTGAAGAGCTTAGGAATCGTTTTATTCATCCCTTGCATATTATAGTTCATTATGAAGCCTTTGTAGCTTGGTGGCAGTGATTGAAGAACTCTGTCAATAAGACTGTCAACTGGAAGATCAACTCCCAGCTGAGTCAAGTGGTTATGATACCCAGACATTTTGAGTATGTGTTCACTGACAGAACTGTTCTCCTCCATCTTGAAGTTGTAGAACTTGTTGGAGACTTCATATCTATCCACCCGGTAATTTGCTTGAAATATCAACTTCAACTCTTGGAACATCTCATATGCTCCATGACGTTCAAAATGTCTTTGGAGTCTCGGTTCTAAGTCGTAAAGCATGGTACACTAAACTATCGAGTAGTCATCATATGGAGCTGGCCACACGTTCATAACATCTGCTTTAGCTCCTGCAGCAGGCCTGTCACCAAGTGGTGCATCAAGGACAGAATTCATCTGTGCAGCAATGAGGATAATCCTCAAGTTATGGACCCAGTCCGTGTAGTTGCTACCATCATCTTTCAACTTAGCTTTCTCTAGGAACACATTAAAATTCAGGGGAACGGTAGCTCGGGCCATTGATCTACAACATAGATATGCAAAACCATAAGACTAAGTTCATGATAAATTTAAGTTCAATTAATCCAATTACTAAAGAACTCCCACTTAAATAAACATCCCTCAAGTTATCTAAGTGATATGTGATCCAAACCAACTAACCCATGTCCGATCATCACGTGAGATTGGGTAGTCATCAATCGTGAACATCTCTATGTTGATCATATCTACTATATGACTCACGTTTGACCTTTCGGTCTCTAGTGTTCCAAGACCATGTCTGTACATGCTAGGCTCGTCAAGTTTAAACCAAGTATTCTTCATGCGCAAAACTGTCTTACACCCGTTATATGTGAACGTAGAGCTATCACACCCGATCATCACGTGGTGCTTCGAAATGACGAACTTTGGCAACGGTGCGTACTCGGGGAGAACACTTTTAATGAAGGGATCATCTTATAATGCTACCGGTGTTCTAAGAAAAATAAGATGCATAAAGGATAAACATCACATGCAATCAAAATATGTGACATGATATGGCCATCAATCATCTTGTGCTATTGACCTCAATCTCGAAAGAATTGTCATGATCTCCATCGTCACCGGCTTGACACCTTGATCTCCATCGTTGCGTCGGGGTCGTCTCGCCAACTATAGCTTCTACAACTATTGCTAATGCATAGCGATAAAGTAAAGCAATTACATGGCGCTTGTATTTCATA
This sequence comes from Triticum aestivum, assembly GCF_018294505.1. Classification (NCBI taxonomy): domain Eukaryota; kingdom Viridiplantae; phylum Streptophyta; class Magnoliopsida; order Poales; family Poaceae; genus Triticum; species Triticum aestivum. The sequence continues at coordinate 404,998,211 of NC_057814.1, read as the reverse complement.
CAATAATTAAGAGACAACCATAAGGCTCCTGCCAATTGTCGATATTAAAAAACATGATGATCTCATACATTAACATATATCACATCATATCTTGACCACATCACATCACAACATACCCTGCAAAAACAAGTTAGACGTCCTCTACTTTGTTGTTGCAAGTTTTAGGTGGCTGCTACGGGCTTCTAACAAGAACCGTTCTTAACTACGCAAAAACCACAACGGTGATTTATCAAGTTTGCTGTTTTAACCTTCTTCAAGGACCGGCCACAGTCATATTCGATTCAACTAAAGTAGGAGAAACAGACACCCGCCAGCCATCTTTATGCAAAACTAGTTGCATGTCAATAGTTGGAACCGGTCTCATGTGCATGGACATGTAAGGTTGGTCCAGGCCGCTTCATCCCACAATACCGCCGAATCAAAATAAGACGTTGGTGGTAAGCAATATGACTATCACTGCCCACAACTCTTTGTGTTCTACACGTGCATATCATCTACATATAGACCTGGCTCTGATACCATAGTTGGGAAATGTTGCATGGAAAACAAAAAATTCTACGCACACGCAAGATCTGTCCATGGAGATGCATAGAAAAGAGAGGGGAGGGTGTGTCTATGTACCCTCGTAGACCGTAAGTGGAAGCGTTTGTTAATATGGTTGATGTAGTCGAAATTCTTTGTGCTCCAACCGATCGAGTACCGAATGTACGACACCTCCGCGTTCAGCACACGTTCATCTCGGTGACGTCCTCCGCCTGCCTGATCCAGCAAGACGGCTAGGTAGTGGATGAGTTCCGGCAGCACGACGGCGTGGTGACGGTGATGGTGAAGCTATCTCCGTAGAGCTTCGCCTAAGCACTACGAAAATATGACCAGGGGTGTAAACGGTGGAGGGGGGCGCCGCACACGGCTAAGACAATGTTGTGTTGTGCTAGGCGCCCCCCTCCCACATATATATATAGTTGGGGGAGGAGGGAGCAGCCCGGAGGCGCCCCCAAGTAGGCCGAATCCTACTTGGGGTCCTCCCCAAGTGGCGCCCCCCTTCCTTATATAAGTGCGGGAGGAAGGAAGGAGGAGGTGGCGCCCCCTTCCTTTCTCTCCTGAGGAGGGAAAGGCAGGAGGGGCCATCCCTCCCCTTTCCTTCCCCTAGGACCGGCCAGCCAAGGAGAGGGGCACGCCAGCCCACTAGTAGGCTGGTCTATCCCCTCCTTTGGCCCATTAGGCCCATACACTTACCGGGGGTGTCTGGAACCCCTTCCTGTGACCCGATGACAACCCGGTGCACTCCGGAACACTTCCAGTGTCCGAATACCATCGTCCTATATATCAATCTTTACCCCTTGGCCATTTTAAGACTCCTTGTCATGTCCGTGATCTCATCTGGGACTCCGAACAAAATCTGGTCACCAAATCATATAACTCATATAACATTATATCGTCAATGAACTTTAAGCGTGCGGACCCTACGAATTCGAGAACTATGTAGACATGACCAAGACACCTCTCCGGTCAATAACCAATAGCGGAACCTAGATGCCCGGGTTAGTTCCATTGAAATAATGCAAGTTAGAGTCCAAAACAAGGGCAAAAGAGTTTGGAAAAGTAGATACGATGGAGACATATCAACTCCCCCAAGCTTAACGCATTGCTTGTCCTCAAGCAATTCGGTTGACAAACTGAAAGTGACAAAGAAGAAATTTTACAAACTTTGTTTCATCTTGTTGTTTGAAATATGTCTAGCCAGGTTTTCACCAAAGATTATGAACTAACCATATTCACAATAACACTTAGGTCTCACATTTACTCATATCAATGGCACAATCAACTAGCGAGAAATAATAATAAATCTCGGATGACAACACTTTCTCAAAACAATCATTATATATTATGACAAAATGGTATCACGCTAGCCCTTTCTGAGACCGCAAAACATAAATGCAGAGCACCCCTGAAGATCAAGGACTGGCTAGACATTATAATTCATGGCAAAACAGATCCAGTCACACTCATAGTCAACATCAATTTAAAACAAAGCATATAAATGACAGTGGTGCTCTCCAGCTGGTGCTTTTTATAAGAATATGATGACTCAACAATAAAAGTAAATAGATAGGCACTTCGCACATGGAAGCAGGGATTTGCAGAGGTGCCAGAGCTCGAGCTTTTAAAACAGAGATGAATATAATTTTGAGCAGTATGCTTTCATTGTCAACATAACAACCAAGAGATCTACTATCTTCCATGCTAGATACATTATAGGCGGTTCCCAAATAGAATGGCAAAGTTTTTACTCCCCCTCCACCAACAATCACACTCCACGGCTAGCCGAATCCATGGGTACTGTCCATACCAACAACAGTCCTGAGGGAGTTTTGTTTGATTATTATATTTTGATTTGATTTAGAGCATGGAACTGGGCATCCCGAATACCAGTCACTTTCTCGTGAATGACAAGTGAATAAACACTCATCGTGAGAATAACCCACCTAGCATGGAAGATGCTGACAGCCCCTAGTCGCTACATGAGCGATTCGGGCATACAAAACAGATTATTATTTGAAGGTTTAGAGTTTGGCACATGCAAATTTACTTGGAACGACGGGTAAATACCTCATATAGGTAGGTATGGTGGACTCATATGGAACAAATTTGAGTTTACGGAAGTGGATGCACAAGCAGTATTCCCGCTTAGTACAAGTGAAGGCTAGCAAATAAAGGAGCGACCAACTAGAGAGCGACAATGGTCATAAACATGCATTGAGGTTAACCAACATTGAGTGCAAGCATTAGTAGGATATAAATCACCATGAACATAAATATCGTGGAGGCTATGTTGTTTTTGTTTGAACTACATGCATGAACATGTGCCAAGTCAAGCCACTTGAATTATTCAAAGGAGGATACCATCTTATCAGACTACATCATCACCATTTTAAAAGCATGTTGGCACATAAGATAAACCATTATCCACTCCTAGCTAACTAAGCATGGCATGAGTAACTATGATCTCTAATTGTCATTGCAAACATGTCTCATTCATAATGGGTTGAATCAAGAACGATGAGTTAAATATATTTACAAAAGCAAAATAGGTCGAGTTCATACCAGCCTTTCTCCATCTCGATCATTTCATCATATATCGTCATTATTGCCTTTCACTTGCACGACCGAATAGTGTGGATAATAATAAGAGTGCACGTGCATTGGACTAAGCTGGAATCTGCAAACATTCATTCAAAGGACAAGGTAATATGGGCTCTTTGTTAGATCAACAATAATGCATTTGAGAGCAACTCAACTTTTTCATCGTGGTCTTCTCCCTTCAACCCAAAGAAAAGAAAAGAATTTCAAAGAAACACACTAAAATATTTTTGGAGTTTTTGTTTTTCTGAAGAAAGTAAAATGAAAACGAGAAATACTATTTACACGGGAAAGCTCCCAACAAGCAAAATAAGAACGATAAAACTTTTTGGGTTTTCTTTTAATACTACTACTAAATAAACTAAGAAAGAAAACTAAAAAGAAGTGAGAACTAATTTTTTTGGATTTTCTAATAGTTTTTCAAACACACAAGAAGAAAGCAAGAAAAATAAACTAACATGGATGATACAATGAAAAAGTATGAACACGGACAACTTGAATGAATGTGTGAATCATAAATGTAATGTCGATGAGAAATACATACGCCCCCAAGCTTAGGCTTTTGGCCTAAGTTGGTCTATGGACACGGCTGGCCTGGATAGTATCCAAAGTCGTAGTTGGGGTTGTACTGAGTTGTGGCCACTACTGCTTGAAGGGCTGCAGCATGGAGGTGAGCGGCCTCCCCCCCTCTCTTATACTCGTCTGCCTCCTCTTTGGTTATGAAGTATCTCTGTTTTACCTGAAAGTCAAAGAAGGAAGGAGTGGGAAGTGTAACATAGAAGACACCAACCCTGTCAAAGATTAGTCGGTATAGGAGGGGCTGTTTGCTCCTCTCAAGAAACTGGTAAGGAACCATAACATCATTATCAAGGTAAGCGGGTGGTAACTCAACATCATTTTCTCTTCTGGGTAACCCGAGGTAATTAACTAACCGGGTGGGATAAATCCCAGCAAAGAAATCTCCATCTTTAGCATTATGATGTAACAGCCTTGCAACAATAGCCCCCAAGCTATATCGTCTATCACCCCCGTTACCGCACTCTCGAGGACACTAAGATTAGATGCACAAAGGTGGGTATGATCATGTTTACCATTAATGCACCTACCTATAAAGAGAGCAAAATATTGTATAGAAGGAAAGTGAATGCTCCCTATAGTGGCTTGGGTTATGGTTTTGGTTTCTCCTACAGTAATGCTAGCAAGGAACTCAGAACAATCAGATTTACGAGGCTCACTATGAATACCCCATTGCGGGATTTTACATATTTCATTAAAATCTTCAAGATCCATACGAAATGATTTAGCATATAGATCAAATAAAACAGAATGAGTATTGCGATTGGATGTAAACTCAAATCTCCGCACAAATGAATCACTGAGGTGATTGTATTGCTGACACTTATCTGACATGAAGTCCTCAAGACCAGTGTTTTGCACGTACGCATTAAATTGCTCCTTAAAACCTACATGAGACATGAACTGATACGATGGCCATTCGCAAGGCCGCACTAGTGCTTCCCTCGATGGTTCAAGGTCTGGCTCACGTATCGCGAGCCTTGGGGCTTTATTCATTGAGGAACCACCTTGGTATATTTTCCTAAACATTTCCTCCCTCTGAAAAATTCTGAAATTTTTAGTGACTCAAAATAAAAGTGAAAAAAACTCAACAAGATTGATAGCAACTACTCCCACAAGTGTGTAGAGGCTATATCATGCATCAAAACTACTTTGGACCACGTAAATTTGACATGCAAGCTCAAAGAACAAGGTCACCACAGCAGCAAAAATTTGCAATATATAAAGCACTAGAACAAAAAATAATTGGACCATTGGAGGAGTCACATACCGAAGAACAATCTCCCAAAACAGTTTGAAAAACAAAGCTCCGAGCAAGGAGATCGAAAATGGCAGCAAAATGAGCTAGAACATGGGTTTGAGCAATGGTGGGATTTTTTCTAGAGGAAGGCGAAGTAAATGGGTGCTGGCATAAGTGAAGGGGACCCACAAGCCCTGTAGGCGTGCCCAGGGGATGGGCGCGCCCTGTGGGCTTGTGGCCCACTGGTGCACCCCCTGATGTGTTTTTAGTGCCAAAAATTCTTATATATTCTAGAAAAAATCATACTGAATTTTCAGGGCATTTGGAGAACTTTTATTTTCTGGTCATTTTTTATTGCACGAATAATTCAGAAAATAGGAAAATAATAGTATTTTTGCTTTATTTATTCTAAGTAACAAAAGTAAAAAGTAGGTACAGAAGGTTGTGTTTACTAAATTCATCCATCTCATGCCCGTCAAAAGGAATCCATTAATAAGGTTGATCAAGTCTTATTAACATACTTCTTCCGAATGACATGAAACCAGAGAATCTTCGTATAACACTAGGTTGCCTCAATGGGGATATGCATGTCCCCAACAATAAGAATATCATATTTCTTTTTGACAGTAGGAATAGGGAATTCAAAACCTCCAATAGCAACTATTGAATTTTTTTCAATAGAGTTGATGCTATTCACTTGAGGTTGTTTCTTTGGAAAGTGTACCGTATGCTCATTACCATTAACATGAAAAGTGACATTGCTGTTGTTCCAATCAATAACAGCCCCTGCAGTATTCAAGAAGGGTCTTCCAAGGATGATCGACATACTGTCGTCCTCGGGAATATCAAGAATAGCAAAGTCCGTTAAGATAGTAACATTTGCAACCACAATAGGCACATCCTCACAAATACCGATGGGTATAGCAGTTGATTTATCAGCCATTTGCAAAGAGATTTCAGTGGTGGTCAACTTATTCAAATCAAGTCTATGATACAAAGAGAAATGCATAACACTAACACCGGCTCCCAAATCACATAAAGCAGTTTCAACATAGTTTCTTTTAATGGAGCATGGTATAGTTGGTATTCCTAGATCTCCTAGTTTCTTTGGTATTCCACCCGTAAATGTATAGTTAGCAAGCATGGTGGAAATTTTAGCTTCCGGTATCCTTCTTTTATTTGTAACAATTTCTTTCATATACTTAGCATCAGGAGACATTTTCAAAATATCAGTCAAACGCAAGCGCAAAAAGACAGCTCTAAGCATTTCAACAAAACGCTCAAATTCTTCATCATCCTTTTTCTTGGATGGTTTAGGAGGAAAGGGCATGGGTTACTGAACCCATGGTTCTCTTTCTTTACCATGTTTCCTAGCAATGAAGTCTCTCTTATCATATCTTTTATTCTTAGGTTGTGGGTTATAGATCAACAGCAGGTTCTATCTCCACATCATTATCATTACTAGGTTGAGCATCAACATTGTGAGGCCCCCGATTCAATCGTACACTAATCATACATGCAAATGTGTACGATCAAGATCAGGGACTCACGGGAAGATATCACAACACAACTCTACACACAAATTAAAATAATACAAGCCTTATATTACAAGCCAGGGGCCTCGAGGGCTCAAATATATCAGCAAGAAAACACAAGGGTCAGCGGAAGAAACAATATCTGAGTACAGACATAAGTTAGACAAGTTTGCCTTAAGAAGGCTAGCACAAAAGTAACATCGATCGAAAAGGCAAGGCCTCCTGCCTGGGAGCCTCCTAACTACTCCTGGTCGTCGGCGGCCTCCACGTAGTAGTAGGCACCCTCAGTGTAGTAGCAGCCCTCGTCGAAGGTGGCGTCTGGATCCTGGGCTCCACCATCTGTTGCAGCATCCGGGAAGAATGGAAAGAGGTGGAAAAGGGGGAGCAAAGGAACCGTGAGTACTCATCCAAAGTACTCACAAGCAAGGATCTACACTACATATGCATCGGTATCAATGAAATGGGCTGTATCTGTGGACTGGACTGCAGAATGCCAGAAGAGAAGGGGAAAACCTATCCTATCGAAGACTAGCATCTTCAAGCACCTCCAAGCATCTTGCAGCATCAGAAGAGATAAGAGTAGCATAAAGTAAAGTAGTAGTAGTGTTATCAACCTCGGCCAGAGATCCTTTCTCGACTCCCTGCGAGAAAGCAATCCCAGAGCCATACTATCCACTTATCACCTCAAGTATCCAGTTCTAGTTGTATCGATCGGGATACAACTCCAAGTGTCCGTTACCGTAGGACAGGCTAACAATAGATATTTTTCTTCCCTGCAGGGGTGCACCAACTTACCCACCACGCTCGATTAACTCCGGCCGGAAACACTTTCCTGGGTCATGCCCGGCCTCGGCCAAACAATACGCCGCAACCCGACCTAGGCTTAATAGAGAGGTCAGCACGCCGGACTAAACCTATGCCTCCATGGGTCACGGGCCATCGCCCCGGGAACTCCTGCACGTTGCGAACGCGGCCGGTGAGTAGACCTAGCTACCTCCTTAAAAAGGAAGTTTCTTACCAGTCCAACTCGGCACACGCCGCTCAGTCGCTAACGTCTATTAAGCTTCGGCTGATGCATACGACGCAGAATGCCCATACTATGCCCACGTGATGGTTAGTGATATCAGGCCAAAGGCCCCTCGGATCAAATATCCAAATCGTAGTGGATTAGGAACGCATGGTAACAAGCAGAGACTCACGAAAGATGTGACCCCGTTGCCCCGTCTCGAGGACTTGCGGCAAGGGCTAGGAATGCCCGGCCACGCCTCGTAATTATCTTGCGGGCACCCTCCAGGTCAACCCGTCTCCACATCACTCACGGGTACCCCTCAGGGTCGACCTGCCTTTCCAAGTTACAGTTGTAAAGTCCAAGTATCAGTGTGTCCAAACATCAATGGGAAAACCCGAGGAATCACCCCCGGTGAATTTCCACTCGATGTAATCATCAAGGTGAATGTAAGAGGATCCACCCTCGAGGTTCACACTTGAGGGGTTGCATGAAAGAGTCGTATCGGAAGTGGTTAAGGAGGAAATCACCCTCGATGACCACGACCGAATAGCTACACTTCAGAGATCTCATCAGGAGTGATGTATGAGGTTCCACCCTCGGCACTCGATGGTAACTCTGCAGAGTCGAGCAACAAAAGGGGCGTGATGTGATGTGAGGTGTTGGGCTCTGGTCTTCGATCCCGTTGGTCGAGTCGTTGATGATGAAGCAGGGGCAACAAGGACAAGGTGGGGGTCACTGATGGATCACTAACCAACCTATACTAAGCAGTTTAGGATAAGTAGGTAAGGTAACAATAAGCAGGTTACAAAAGCAGGCTATGCATCAGAATAGGAGCAAACAATAACAGTAGCAAAATCTAATGCAAGCATGAGAGAATGGAATGGGCGATATCGGGATGATCAAAGGGGGTGCTTGCCTGGAAGATCTGCTGAAAAGGAAGAAGTGTCTTCGTCGACGTAGTCAATTACAGGGGCAGCATCAGTCTCGGGGTCTACCGAGAGAAGAGGGGGAAGAAACAATAAATATAAAGCAAACATAGCATCACAAAGCATAACATGGCAATATGCTGTGCCGGGTGTGGCCTAACGTATGGCTACACGATATAGGTGAAGGGGGAAATCAACCGGGAATGTTTTCCCGGTTCTGGACCTATGTCAGACAAATGACAGGAGGGGAAATGTTCCATGTTCAGCATGCTAGGGGCATGTGACAGATGAACAGACCGTGTATTCAGATTCATTGGATTTTTCTGAGCAACTTTCATGTAGAAAACATTTTCATGGGGGTTACGTTTTAATTTCTACGAATTTTTAAAGATTAAAGTATTTTCTGGAATTATAATATTAACAGAAAAGGAATATTGCATCAGCATGACGTCATAGTGATGTCAACAGACCACAGTCGCACTGACCAGGTTAAACCTAACCAGTAGGGCCCACCTGTCATTGGCAGTGGGCTATCAGCAGCTCATTTTAATTTAAACAGAGTAATTAGTGACTGGACCCCACCGGTCAATGACTCATTAGTTTAGCTAACTATTTTTATATAGGAAAATGTTTTAACTAGGTTAATTAGGCGGGGGGCCCGTGTGTCAGTGGCACTGAGTGCCCAGTCAGCATAGTTGACCACGGTCAACGTGGTCAACTAGGTCCAGGGGGCCCACAGGCAGCGACCCAGAGGCGGGCCCCGCCGTTGCCAGGTCAGCGCCGGCGCCGGAGCAACGCCGACGCCGGAGCAACGCCGGCGAGGCCATTCGCGGCGGTCGAACGCCGGAGACGGCCGGAATCGCGCTACGCCGTTGAGTCGTGGTAGGGCGCGTTCGGAAGCTGACGATGTCGCACATCGAATGGTACCAACGTTTGGGCCTGGGAATGGCCGGAACATCGCCGGCGTCGACGTTTGGCGGCGGTGGTTTTCGGGCGACGGCGGAATCGACGAAGCCGTGCATGTTAGCTCGAACTAAAAGCGTGGGGGTGACTACGCAACGCGGCGAGCGCTTGGGCACCAGCCCGTGACCAAATGATCGACGGAGACACGCCGGCGACGTGCCCAGGCGGCGGCGCGTTCGGGCGCTGTGGAGGAAGTAGCTAGCAAGCGTGCAAAGAGCGACCAGAGAGATGGGGAAGGAAGAGGGGCTCACCGAGTGGCACACTGATGGACCTTGGCAGTTTAGGAGCGCAGGGGAAGGCCGAATCGACGACGGCGGCGTCGCGGTGGCCGGAGATGGGGACGAGGACGAACGGCGGCTGCGGTGCTTTCTCGGTTCCAGCGGAGGGCGCCAGTCGAAGGAGTCGACCCCGGCGGAGCTCACTGACAGGGTCAGCGAACGGGAGGCCGCTGGTGGCCGCGACAACGACGGAGGGCGGCGGCGACTGCGCTCAGAGGTGGACAGCGAACGAGGGGGGAGGCCAGGAGGAATCTGGTGGGGAGAGGGAGAGGCGGAGCGGGGCAAGTGGTGAGGTGAATGGGAGAGGCGCCCGAGGCGTCGCCCTTATCCTCTCCCGGCGAGGCCGGCGAGGTGGTCGGGTGGCGCCGAGGCGCCCGGTCGGTCGAACAGTGGGAGGTGGGAGACGACAGGGGAGGGGGAGTGTGCCACATGGCCTGTTGGGCTTAGCCCGGGGGGTTAGGGGCCTTTTCTCTCTCTCTCACCTCCTCTTTTACTTTTAGTTTTCTTTTTATCCTTTTAAACTTCTGTTTCAAATAGTTTCTACCAGTTAAACACTTTGCAAAAATGTTGGTTCACCACCAATATTAATTATGCATTATTTGGCACAAGATGAACATTTTAGTTTTCATGTTTGAGCAATTTCAAATTTCGCTCAACATTTGAAATTGAATTCAACTGGAATTTGAAATGGAATATTGATCAAAGTGACTAAGCACTGTTATAGCAAAATGATTAACTTAACCCTAGGGATTACTGTAGCATCATTACACCAGGGTGTTACAACTCTCCTCCTCTAAAAGAAATTCTCGTCCCGAGAATTAAGAGGTAGAAGGGAATAGATCGGGGTATTCAGCACGGAGGTTATCCTCGCATTCTCAACTGGCTTCATCTTTAGTATGATTCGACCATTGCACCTTGAGGAACTTGGTAACCTTCTCACGGGTTCGACGTTCAGCTTCTTCAATAATGCGGATAGGATGCTCTTTGTATGTGAGATCATCTTGATCTTCAATCCATTCCGGATCCACTTCATGTTCCGGATCCTTGAAGCATCGACGAAGTTGCGACAGGTGGAAGACGTCATGGACGTGAGAGAAATGAGGTGGCAACTCCAATTGATAAGCGACCAGTCCACGGCGGGAGAGAATGCGGAAAGGACCAATGTATGTTGGAAATATGCCCTAGAGGCAATAATAAATGGTTATTATTATATTTCTTTGTTCATGATAATTGTCTATTATTCATGCTATAATTGTATTGTCCGTAAATCCTAATACATGTGTGAATACATAGACCACAACGTGTCCCTAGTAAGCCTCTAGTTGACTAGCTCGTTGATCAACTAATAGTCATGGTTTCCTGACTATGGACATTGGATGTCATTGATAATGGGATCACATCATTAGGATAATGATGTGATGGATAAGACCCAATCCTAAGCATAGCATAAAAGATCGTGTAGTTTCGTTTGCTAGAGCTTTTCCAATGTTAAGTATCTTTTCCTTAGACCATGAGATCGTGCAACTCCCGGATACCGTAGGAGTGCTTTGGGTGTGCCAAACGTCACAACGTAACTGGGTGACTATAAAGGTGCACTACGGGTATCTCCGAAAGTGTCTGTTGGGTTGGCACGGATCGAGACTGGGATTTGTCACTCCGTGTGACGGAGAGGTATCTCTGGGCCCACTCGGTAATGCATCATCATAATGAGCTCAATGTGACTAAGGCGTTAGTCACGGGATCATGCATTGCGGTACGAGTAAAGAGACTTGCCGGTAACGAGATTGAACAAGGTATTGGGATACCGACGATCGAATCTCGGGCAAGTAACATACCGTCTGACAAAGGGAATTGCATACAGATTGATTGAATCCTCGACACCGTGGTTCATCCGATGAGATCATCGTGGAACATGTGGGAGCCAACATGGGTATCCAGATCCCGCTGTTGGTTATTGACCGGAGAGGCGTCTCGGTCATGTCTGCATGTCTCCCGAACCCGTAGGGTCTACACACTTAAGGTCCGGTGACGCTAGGGTTGTAGAGATATATGTATGCGGAAACCTTAAAGTTGTTCGGAGTCCCGGATGAGATCCCGGACGTCATGAGAGGTTCCGGAATGGTCCGGAGGTGAAGAATTATATATAGGAAGTCAAGTTTCGGCCACCGGGAAAGTTTCGGGGGTTACCGGTATTGTACCGGGACCACCGGAAGGGTCCCGGGGGTCCATCGGGTGGGGCCACCTATCCCGGAGGGCCCCGTGGGCTGAAAGTGGAAGGGAACCAGCCCTTAGTGGGCTGGGGCGCCCCCCTTGGGCCTCCCCCCATGCGCCTAGGGTTGGGAACCCTAGGGGGGGAGCTTCCCCCTTGCCTTGGGGGGCAAGGCACCCCTTCCCCCCCTTTGGCCGCCGCCCCCCTTGGAGATCCCATCTCCCTGGGCCGCCGGCGCCCCCCAGGGGCCTATATAAAGGGAGGGGGGAGGGAGGGCAGCAACCTACAGCCTTGGGCGCCTCCCTCCTCCCCTGCAACACCTCTCTCTCTCTCGCAGAAGCTTGGCGAAGCCCTGCCGGAGACCCGCTACATCCACCACCACGCCGTCGTGCTATTGGATCTCCATCAACCTCTCCTTCCCCCTTGCTGGATCAAGAAGGAGGAGACGTCGCTGCACCGTACGTGTGTTGAACACGGAGGTGCCGTCCGTTCGGCACTCGGTCATCGGTGATTTGGATCACGGCGAGTACGACTCCGTCATCCACGTTCATTGGAACGCTTCCGCTCGCGATCTACAAGGGTATGTAGATGCACTCCCTTCCCCTCGTTGCTAGTATACTCCATAGATGCATCTTGGTGAGCGTAGGAAAATTTTAAATTATGCTACGATTCCCAACAGTGGCATCATGAGCCAGGTCTATGCGTAGTTACTATGCACGAGTAGAACACAAAGCAGTTGTGGCCGTTGAGTTTGCCAATTCTTCTTGCCGCTACTAGTCTTTTCTTGTTTCGGCGGCATTGTAGGATGAAGCGGCCCGGACCGACCTTACACGTACACTTACGTGAGACAGGTTCCACCGACTGACATGCACAAGTTGCATAAGGTGGCTAGCGGGTGTCTGTCTCTCCTACTTTAGTCGGAACGGATTCGATGAAAAGGGTCCTTATGAAGGGTAAATAGAAATTGGCAAATCACGTTGTGGTCATACGTAGGTAAGAAACGTTCTTGCTAGAAACCTACAAACCACGTAAGAACTTGCAACAACAATTAGAGGACGTCTAACTTGTTTTTGCAGCAAGTGCTATGTGATGTGATATGGCCAGAAGATGAGATGAATGATATATGTGATGTATGAGATTGATCATATTATTGTATTAGGAATCACGACTTGCATGTCGATGAGTATGACAACCGGCAGGAGCCATAGGAGTTGTCTTTATTATTTTGCATGACCTGCGTGTCATTGAATAACGCCATGTAAATTACTTTACTTTGTTGCTAAACGCGTTAGCCATAGAAGTAGAAGTAATCGTTGGCGTGACGACTTCATGAAGACACAATGATGGAGATCATGATGATGGAGATCATGGTGTCATGCCGGTGACGAAGATGATCATGGTGCCCCGAAGATGGAGATCAAAGGAGCATGATGATATTGGCCATATCATGTCACTATTTGATTGCATGTGATGTTTATCATGTTTTTGCATCTTATTTGCTTAGAACGACGGTAGTAAGTAAGATGATCCCTTATAATAATTTCAAGAAAGTGTTCACCCTAACTGTGCACCGTTGCGAAGGTTCGTTGTTTCGAAGCACCACATGATGATCGGGTGTGATAGATTCTAACGTTCGAATACAACGGGTGTTCACGAGCCTAGCATGTACAGACATGGCCTCGGAACACACGCAATACACTTAGGTTGACTTGACGAGCCTAGCATGTACAGACATGGCCTCGGAACACGGAGGACCGAAAGATCGAGCATGAGTCGTATAGAAGATACGATCAACATGGAGATGTTCACCGATCTTGACTAGTCCGTCTCACGTGATGATCGGACACGGCCTAGTTAAACTCGGATCATGTTTCACTTAGATGACTAGAGGGATGTCTATCTGAGTGGGAGTTCATAATCAGATGAACTTCATTATCATGAACATTGTCAAATAGGTATTTCCAAATTATGTCATAGCTTGCGCTTTAGTTCTACTGGTTAAGATATGTTCCTAGAGAAAATTTAGTTGAAAGTTGGTAGTAGCAATTATGCGGACTGGGTCCGTAAACTGAGGATTGTCCTCATTGCTGCATAGAAGGCTTATGTCCTTAATGCACCGCTCGGTGTGCTGAAACTCAGCGTCGTCTGTAGATGTTACGAAACATCTGACATACACGTTTTGATGACCACGTGATAGTTCAGTGCGGTTTAGAATTGTGGCACCAAAGACGTTTTTGAAACGTCGCAGAACATGTGAGATGTTCTGAAGACTGAAATTGGGATTTCAGACTAGTGCCCACGTCAAGAGGTATGAGACCTCTGACAAGTTTCTTAAGCCTGCAAACTAAGGGAGAAAAGCTCAATCGTTGAGCGTGTGCTCAGATTGCCTGAGTGCCACAATCGCTTGAATCGAGTGGGAGTTAATCTCCCAGATGAGATAGTGATAATTCTCCATAGTCACTGCGACCAAGCTAGTAGAGCTTCGTGATGAACTATAACATATCAAGGATAATTATGATGATCCTTGAGCTATTCGCGATGTTTGACACCGCGAGAGTAGAAATCAAGGAGCATCAATTGTTGATGGTGAGTAAAACCACTAGTTTAAGAAGGGCAAGGGCAAAAGGGATACTTCATGAAACAACAAGTCGTTTGCTGCTGTAGTGAAGAATCCCAAGGTTGAACCCAAACCCGAGACTAAGTGCTTCTGTAATGAGAGGAACGGTCACTGAAGCAGTACTACCCTAGATACTTGGTAGATGAGAAGGCAGGCAAGGTCGACAGAAGTATATTGGATATACGTTATATGAATGTGTACTTTACTAGTACTCCTAGCAGGACCAGGGTATTAGATACTGGTTCGGTTGCTAAGTGTTAGTAACTCGAAATAAAAGCTGCGGAATAAATGGAGACTAGCTAAAGGTGAGATGACGATATGTGTTGGAAGTGTTTCCAAGGTCGATGTGATCAAGCATCGCATGCTCCCTCTACCATCGAGATTTGGTGTTTGCGTTGAACATGATTGGATTATGTTTACCGCAAAACGGTTATTCATTTAAGGAGAATAATGGTTACTCTGTTTATTTGAATAATACCTTCAATGGTCTTGCACCTAAAATGAATCTCGATCGTAGTGATACACATGTTCATGCCAAAAAGATATAAGATAGTAATGATAGTACCACATACTTGTGGCACTGCCACTTGAGTCATATTGGTGTAGAACGCATGAAGAAGCTCCATGTAGGTGGATCTTTGGACTCACTCATTTTTGAAAAGATTGAGACATGCGAACCATGTCTATTGGTATATATGCATGAAGAAACTCCATACAGATGGATCGTTTGGACTCACTTGATTATGAATCACTTGAGACATGCAAATCATACCACATGGGCAAAATGACTGAAAGTCCTCGTTTTCAGTGAGATGGAACAAGAGAGCAACTTATTGGAAGTAATACATTTTGATGTACGCAGTCCAATGAGTGCTGAGGCATGCAGTGGATATCGTTATGTTCTTACTTCATAGATGATTTGAGTAGATGCTGAGTGTATTTACTTGATGAAACACTAGTCTGAATTATTGAAAGGTTCAAGTAATTTCAGAGTGAAGTTGAAGATCGTCGTGACAAGAGGATAAAATGTCTGTGATATGATCATAGAGATGAGTATCTGAGATACGAGTTTGGCACACAATTGAGACATTGTGGAAGATGTTTCACAATTAATACCGCCTGGAACACCATAGTGTGATGGTGTGTCCGAACATCATAACTGCACCCTATTGGATATGGTGCATACCATGATGTTTCTTATCAAATTACCACTATCGTTTATGGGTTAGGCATTAGAGACAACCGCATTCACTTTAAAAGGGGCACCACGCAATTCCGTTGAGACGACACCGTTTATAGAAACCTAAGTTGTCGTTTCTTAAAAGTTTGGGGCTGCGATGCTTATGTGAAAAAGTTTCAGGCTGATAAGCTCGAACCCAAAGCGGATAAATGCATCTTCATAGAATACCCAAAAACAGTTGGGTATACCTCCTATTTCAGATCTGGAAGCAAAAGTAATTGCTTCTAGAAACGAGTCCTTTCTCGAGGAAAAGTTTCTCTCAAAGAATTGAGTGGGAGGATGGTGGAGACTTGATAAGGTTATTGAACCGTCGCTTCAACTAGTGTGTAGCAGGGCACAGGAAGTTGTTCCTGTGGCACCTACACCAATTGAAGTGGAAGCCTATGATAGTGATCATGAAACTTCGGATAAAGTCACTACCAAACCTCGTAGGACGACGAGGATGCGCACTACTTCAGAGTAATGCGTGATCCTGTCTTGGAAGTCATGTTGCTAGACAACAATGAACCTACGAGCTATGGAGAAGCGATGGTGGGCCCATATTCCGACGAATGGCTCGAGGCCATGAAATCCGAGATAGAATCCATGTATCAGAACAAAGCATGGACTTTGGTGAACTTGCCCGATGATCAGCAAGCCATTGAGATAAATGGATCTTTAAGAAGACGGACATGGACGGTAATGTTACCGTCTATGAAGCTCGACTTGTGGCAAAGAGTATTTTCACAAGTTCAAGGAGTTGACTACGATGAGTTTTTCTCATCCGTAGCGATGCTTAGGTCCGTCGGAATCATGTTAGCATTAGCTACATTTATGAAATCTGGCAGATGGATGTCAAAACAAGTTTCCTTACCAGTTTTCGTAAGGAAAGGTTGTATGTGATACAATCAGAAAGTTTTTGTCGATCCTAAGGATGCTAAAAGGTATGCTAGCTCCAGCGATCCTTCCATGGATTAGAGCAAGCATCTCGGAGTCAGAATATACGCTTTGATGGGGTGATCAAAGTTTTTGGGTTTATACAAAGTTTGTTAGAAACTTGTATTTACAATAAAGTGAGTGGGAGCGCTACAACATTTCTGATAAGTATATGTGAATGACATATTGTTGATCCGAAATGATGTAAAATTTCTGGAAAGCATAAAGGGTTGTTTGAAAGGAGTTTTTCAAAGGAAGACCTGGATAAAGCTGCTTACATATTGGGCATCAAGATCCATGACGGAGAGGTATCTCTGGGCCCACTCGGTAATGCATCATCATAATGAGCTCAATGTGACTAAGGCGTTAGTCACGGGATCATGCATTGCGGTACGAGTAAAGAGACTTGCCGGTAACGAGATTGAACAAGGTATTGGGATACCGACGATCGAATCTCGGGCAAGTAACATACCGTCTGACAAAGGGAATTGCATACAGATTGATTGAATCCTCGACACCGTGGTTCATCCGATGAGATCATCGTGGAACATGTGGGAGCCAACATGGGTATCCAGATCCCGCTGTTGGTTATTGACCGGAGAGGCGTCTCGGTCATGTCTGCATGTCTCCCGAACCCGTAGGGTCTACACACTTAAGGTCCGATGACGCTAGGGTTGTAGAGATATATGTATGCGGAAACCCGAAAGTTGTTCGGAGTCCCGGATGAGATCCCGGACGTCACGAGAGGTTCCGGAATGGTCCGGAGGTGAAGAATTATATATAGGAAGTCAAGTTTCGGCCACCGGGAAAGTTTCGGGGGTTACCGGTATTGTACCGGGACCACCGGAAGGGTCCCGGGGGTCCATCGGGTGGGGCCACCTATCCCGGAGGGCCCCGTGGGCTGAAAGTGGAAGGGAACCAGCCCTTAGTGGGCTGGGGCGCCCCCCTTGGGCCTCCCCCCATGCGCCTAGGGTTGGGAACCCTAGGGGGGGAGCTTCCCCCTTGCCTTGGGGGGCAAGGCACCCCTTCCCCCCCTTTGGCCGCCGCCCCCCTTGGAGATCCCATCTCCCTGGGCCGGCGCCCCCCCAGGGGCCTATATAAAGGGAGGGGGGAGGGAGGGCAGCAACCTACAGCCTTGGGCGCCTCCCTCCTCCCCTGCAACACCTCTCTCTCTCTCTCTCTCGCAGAAGCTTGGCGAAGCCCTGCCGGAGACCCGCTACATCCACCACCACGCCGTCGTGCTATTGGATCTCCATCAACCTCTCCTTCCCCCTTGCTGGATCAAGAAGGAGGAGACGTCGCTGCACCGTACATGTGTTGAACGCGGAGGTGCCGTCCGTTCGGCACTCGGTCATCGGTGATTTGGATCACGGCGAGTACGACTCCGTCATCCACGTTCATTGGAACGCTTCCGCTCGCGATCTACAAGGGTATGTATATGCACTCCCTTCCCCTCGTTGCTAGTATACTCCATAGATGCATCTTGGTGAGCGTAGGAAAATTTGAAATTATGCTACGATTCCCAACAATGTAGCGCGGAGCTAGCTTGCCCTTGACTCCGAACCGATGAGTGCCTCTCAAAGGAGTGACACGCAAATTATACCGGGGTGTTACAACTCTCCTCCTCTAAAAGAAATTCTCGTCCCGAGACTTAAGAGGTAGAAGGGAAAAGATTGGGGTATTCAGTACGAAGGTTATCCTTGCGTTCCCAAGTGGCTTCATCTTTAGTATGATTTTTTGACCATTGCACCTTGAGGAACTTGGTAACCTTCTGGCGGGTTCGACGTTCACCTTCTTCAATAATGCGGACAGGATGCTCTTTGTATGTGAGATCATCTTGAACTTCAATCAATTCCGGATCCACTTCACGTTCCGGATCCTTGAAGCATCGACGAAGTTGCGACACGTGGAAGACGTCATGGACGTGAGAGAACTGAGGTGGCAACTCCAATTGATAAGCCACCAGTCCACGGCGGGAGAGAATGCGGAAAGGACCAATGTAGCGCGGAGCTAGCTTGCCCTTGACTCCGAACCGATGAGTGCTTCTCAAAGGAGTGACACGCAAATAAGCTTGTTCACCAGGTTGATAAGTTGAACCCCAGTGTTTCCGGTCATAGTTGCTCTTCTGGCAGGACTGGGCCGCCTTGAGATTATCCCGGACAACGCGAACCTGTTCTTCAGCTTGTTGAATAATGTCTGGACCAATGAGCGTCCATTCCCCAGTTTCTGACCAATTCAGAGGGGTTCGGCACTTACGTCCATAAAGCACTTCGAAGGGTGCCATCTTCAAGCTGGCTTGATAACTATTGTTATAAGAGAACTCTGCATAAGGGAGAGATTCTTCCCACTTCTTGCCGAAAGAAATAACACAAGCTCGAAGCATGTCTTCAAGAATTTGATTGACTCGCTCGACTTGGCCTTGGGATCAGGGATGATAAGTAGTGCTCCAGGTAATATGAGTTTCCATTGCCTCTTTGAAACTATCCCAGAACTTCGAAGTGAAAATACTTCCGCGGTCTGAACTGATCTCCTTCGGAATGCCGTGGAGTGACACAATTCTGGAGATATACAAGTTTTCTAATTGACTAGCAGTGATTGTCTCTTTGACTAGCAGAAAGTGAGCAACCTTCGAGAATTGGTCGATGACGACAAAGATAGCATTGTTACCTATCTGAGACTTGGGAAGGCCAGTGACGAAGTCCATTTGTATCTTATCCCACTTCCATTCAGGACTCGGAAGCGGTGGTAGAAGTCCATCCGGTTTCTGATGTTCTGCTTTGACACGACGGCAAACGTCACATTCTTCGATATATCGAGCAATGTCTTGCTTCATTTTAGACCACCAGTACTTCCAACGGATGTCTAGATACATCTTGGTACTTCCCGGATGAATAGAGAGAGGGGTGTCATGCGCTTCTTTCATCACCTTCTCTGTCATAAGCTTGAACCGGGGCACTACAATACGATCTCTGAAGTATAAGGTTCCATCTTCACCAAGTGAGAAATCTATGGATTTCTCTAAGGCAAGATCCTTTTTCATCAGATCAACATGAGCATCTTTGGCTTGTGCAGAATTAATAGCCTTGAGAAGAGTTGGATCCAGGACAAGGTTATTTAGAGAACCCTGTGGAACTAGTTGAAGGTTCAGCTTGCAAAGTTCTTCATAAAGGCGGGTTGAGCTTTGAAGACCATGTGATTGTTGCAATAAGACTTGCGGCTCAGGGCATCGGGCATTACATTAGCCTTACCAGGGGTATAGGATATACCGCAGTTGTAGTCAGCAATAGCTTCCATCCATCGTTGCTGACAGAGGTTCAGATCTGGCTGAGTAAACAGGTACTTCAAACTCTAATGATCGGTGAAGATCTCACAACGATTACCGAGAAGGTACTGTCGCCATAGCTTCAGTGCAAAGATAACCGCAGCAAGCTCGAGGTCATGAACTCGGTAGTTTTCTTCGTGAGGACGTACTTGACGAGAGGCATAAGCAATAACCCTGCGCTCTTGCATTATGACACAGCCTAATCCTTGTCGTGAAGCATCGCAATAGATGACGAAGTCCTTGCGAGAATCAGGGGGAGCAAGCACTGGGGCAGAAGTCAGCTTGTCCTTGAGTGCCTGGAAACTTTCCTGACATTTGTTTGTCCAATCAAACTTAATGCCCTTGTGAAGCAGATTGGTCAGTGGCTTGGCAATCTTGGAGAAGTTCTCGACAAAGCGGCGACAATAGCTGGCTAGTCCGAGAAAGCTTCTGACTTGCTTGACAGTCTTCGGAGGGGTCCAGTCAAGAATAGCTTGAACTCGCTCTGGGTTGACGGCAATACCATCCTTGGAGATGACATGACCAAGGTAGGTGACTTCGGGTAACCAGAATTCGCACTTGGAATACTTGCATAAAGTTGATGTTCTCGAAGCTTCTCTAGAACAAGTCGAAGGTGTTCAGCATGTTCTTCTTTGTTCTTCGAATATACCAGGATATCATCCATATAGACTACGACGAACTTGTCGAGGTAATCCATGAATATGTAGTTCATCAGACGGGAGAATGTGGCTGGAGCATTGGTCAAGCCAAAAGACATGACGGTGTACTCATATGAGCCATATCGAGTAATGAAGGCGGTCTTGGGAATATCCTCTTAACGAACACGGATCTAGTGGTAACCCAACCTCAAGTCGAGTTTAGAGAATATCGATGAACCAGCCAGTTGATCATACAGATCATTGATCCAAGGAAGGGGATAGTTGTTATGAATTGTAGCTTGGTTGATAGGACGGTAGTCTTGGACCAAACGATTCGTTCCATCCTTCTTCTTCACAAAGAGAGAAGGTGCTCCCCAAGTAGAGGAACTAGGACGAATGAAACCACTGCGAAGAGATTTGTCGATTTCCTCCTTAAGTTCAAGGAGTTCATGAGGCAGCATCTTGTAGGGCCGTTTGGCAATAGGAGCGGTGCCTGGTTTCAAGTCGATGACGAACTCAACAGCCCGGGCAGGGGGTATTCCTGGAAGTTCTTCTGGAAAGACATCTAGGAAGTCGCAAACAATTGGAATCTTTTCAATTCCCTCAAGAGGTGCTGCGTTCAATGCATTCAAGACATAAAGTCGTGCTTGAGCGTTTTGAACTAGACGAGCATAGTAGCTTACTATCTCATCTGAAGGGTGCAGAAGGTGGATGGTTTTAGTGGCGCAAACGATACAAGCCGTATGTGCTTTCAACCAATCCATTCCCAGAATGAGGTCAATATTGGAAGACTTCAGAATAATGGGGGAGGCAAAAAATTCCAACCCTTCGATCTCAACTAAAACGTTGTGGCTAACCATGGAGGTTTGGCATTGGCCCGCAGGGGTTTTTACCACTAGTGGAGTGTGCATCTCTTCGTATTTAATTCCATGCATGAATGCAAAATCTTCTGATATGAAAGAATGCGATGCTCCTGAATCAAACAAAACAGATGCTGGTACTGAATTAACGAGAAGAGTACCCATCACAGTGGCAGGCTGGTCTTGAGCTTCATTCAGATCAACATGATTAGCCTGACCACGACCATAAGGTCTGGCATTGCCGTTGCGGGGCTGGTTGTTATGGCCAGTTGAAGGCATAGCTAGTTGGTTCTTTTTTTGATTGCACTATTTGGCAAGGTGACCTGGATGGCCACATCTGAAGCACAAACCATCATTGGGATCGGGAGCAGGAGCTTGGGGTGGTACAACTCGAAGAGGCTGCCTCTGCGGTGGAGGAGGCAGACGAGATGCAGCATAGGACTGTCTTGGGGCAGCTGCAGTTGGACGATACATGCTGTGGGGAATCCATATCCGATGCTTCTGCGTTGACGGGCCCGAAGATGAGCCAGCGTCATGACTGCGCCTGAGGGATCCCTGGTGTTCCCGAAGACCAGCCTCAACCTGAATAGCCTTATTCACTATGGTGGCGAAATCAGCAAAGTCATGCACCAGGAGCGCTAGCTTGATATCAGGGTGAAGTCCGTCACGGAACTTCTCTTGCTTACGAGCATTAGTAGCAATGTCTTCTTCAACATAACAGGACAAGTCCAAGAATTCCCGCTGATAAGCATCTATATACTTGTTGCCTTGGGTGAGGTTGCGGAACTCTCGCTTCTTCTTGTCCATGATTCCTTTAGGAATGAAGCGGGCACGGAAAGCAGCTTGGAAATCCGGCCAAGTGATGACCGTTCCAGTAGGCAGGGTACGCCTGTGGCTGTCCCACCATTGAGCAGCGGGACCCTTCAGAAAGAAAGATGCAAAGGTGACATAGCTAGCAGGGGCCACACTAGCAGACTCCATTTCGTACGTGATGTAGCCAGTCATCAGCATCAAGGGGTTGAGTTGAGCTACGGTAGATAGTTGGGTTGAGGTGCATGAAGTCCTGCAGAGTTACTGGGGTTGGCTGTTGATTCATGTTCGGACGAGGAAACTGAGCCATCATTCCTTCCATGAACTGGCGGTTCAGATCAAATTGTTGCATCATTCTGGCAAAGAATTCGGGCTTTGGTGGATCATTGGCACCACGACCACTACCAGCCGGTCTAACCATCCTGCTAACATGTAACAGGTGTAGTTCAGCATTGAGCGTTTGCAAAGACAAGGATCATTCATGATGAAACATGCATAATGAAAGAGGTACGAAGGATACCACTTAGTAGTCAACACGACAGTGTGTGCACTACTCAAAATACTATTCTAAGGAATAACTGTGGCTTATCCAACTTTGGGGTGAATGTGGTCACGGGATCCTAATGTTAGAGTTAGTAAATTTGTTTAACCCCGAATGGAAGAGAGGTCGAAGTCCCAGAGTATAGACGAGGAGTAAAAGATCCTAATACCACCCAATGGCGATGTGAGCCCATAAGACACACAACCAATGTTAGTAAAAGTTTTTCAGTGACTAGACTCAACTTCGGTCAAGGAGTAGGAAAGGGGGCTACCTACAGGCAGTCGGCACTGATACCAACTTGTGACGCCCCCGATTCAAACATACACTAATCATACACGCAAATGTGTACGATCAAGATCAGGGACTCACGGGAAGATATCACAACACAACTCTAGACACAAATTAAAATAATACAAGCCTTATATTACAAGCCAGGGGCCTCGAGGGCTCGAATGTATCAGCTCGAAAACACAAGGGTCAGCGGAAGCAACAATATCTGAGTACAGACATAAGTTAGACAAGTTTGCCTTAAGAAGGCTAGCACAAAAGCAACATCGATCGAAAAGGCAAGGCCTCCTACCTGGGAGCCTCCTAACTACTCCTGGTCGTCGGCGGCCTCCACGTAGTAGTAGGCACCCTCAGTGTAGTAGCAGCCGTCGTCGAAGGTGGCGTCTGGATCCTGGGCTCCACCATCTGGTTGCACCATCTGGGAAGAATGGAAAGAGGTGGAAAAAGGGGAGAAAAGCAACCGCGAGTACTCATCTAAAGTACTCGCAAGTAAGGATCTACACTACATATGCATCGGTATCAATGACTGGACTGCCGAATGCCAGAAGAGAAGGGGAAAGCCTATCCTATCAAAGACTAGCATCTTCAAGCAGCTCCAAGCATCTTACAGTATCAGAAGAGATAAGAGTAGCATAAAGTAAAGTAGTAGTAGTGTTATCAACCTCGACCAGAGATCCTTTCTCGACTCCCTGCGAGAAAGCAATCCCAGAGCCATACTATCCAGTTATCACCTCAAGTATCCAGTTCTAGTTGTATCGATCGGGATACAACTCCAAGTGTCCGTTACCGTAGGACAGGCTATCGATAGATGTTTTGTTCCCTGCAGGGGTGCACCAACTTACCCACCACGCTCGATTAACTCCGACCGGACACACTTTCCTGGGTCATGCCCGACCTCGGCTAAACATTACGCCGCAAACCGACTTAGGCTTAATAGAGAGGTCAGCATGCCGGACTAAACCTATGCCCCCAGGGGTCATGGGCCATCGCCCCTGGAACTCCTGCACGTTGCGAACGTGGCCGGTGAGCAGGCATAGCTACCTCAATAAAAAAGGCAGGTGCTTACCAGTCCAACCGGCGCGCGCCGCTCAGTCGCTGACGTCCATTAAGCTTCGGCTGATGCATACGACGCAGAACGCCCATACTATGCCCACGTGATGGTTAGTGCTATCAGGCCAGAGGCCCCTCAGATCAAATATCCAAATCGTAGTGGATTAGGAACGCGCAGTAACAAGCAGAGACTGACGAAAGATGTGACCCCGTTGCCCCGTCTCAAGAACTTGCGGCAAGGGCTAGGAATGCCCGGCCACGCCTCGTAATTATCTCGCGGGCACCCTCTAGGTCAACCCGTCTCCACATCACTCGCGGGTACCCCTCAGGGTCGACCAGCCTTTCCAAGTAACATTTGTAAAGTCCAAGTATCCGTGTGTCGAAACATCAAGGGGAAAACCCGAGGAATCACCCCCGGTGAAATTCCACTTGATGTAATCATCAAGGTGAACGTAAGAGGATCCACCATCGAGGTTCACACTTGAGGGGTTGCACGACAAAGTCGTATCGGAAGTGGTTAAGGAGGAAATCACCCTCGATGACCATGACCGAATAGCTACACTACAGAGATCTCATCAGGAGTGATGTATGAGGTTCCACCCTCGGCACTCGATGGTAAGTCTGCAGAGTCGAGCAACAAAAGGAGCGTGATGTGATGTGAGGTGTCAGGCTCTTGGTCTTTGATCCCGTTGATCGAGTCGTCGATGATGAAGCAGGGGTAAGAAGGACAAGGTGGGGGTCACTGATGGATCACCAACTAACCTATACTAAGCAGTTTGGGATAAGCAGGTAAGGTAACAATAAGCAGGTTACAAAAGCAGGCTATGCATCAGAATAGGAGCAAACAATAACAGTAGCAAAATCTAATGCAAGCATGAGAGAATGGAATGGGCGATATCGGGATGATCAAAGGGGGGGCTTGCCTGGAAGCTCTGCTGAAAAGGAAGAAGTGTCGTCATCGACGTAGTCGATCACAGGGGCAGCATCGGTCCCGGGGTCTACCAGAGAGAAGAGGGGGAAGAAACAATAAATATAAAGCAAACATAGCATCACAAAGCATAACGTGGCAATATGCTATGCCAGGTGTGGCCTAATGTATGGCTACATGATATAGGTGAAGGGGAAATCAACCGGGAATGTTTTCCCGGTTCCGGACCTGTGTTAGACAGATGAACGGAGGGGAAATGTTCCATGTTTAGGATGCTAGGGGCATGTGACAGATGAACGGACCGCTTATTCGGATTCGTTGGATTTTTCTGAGCAACTTTCATGTAGAAAACATTTTCATCGGAGTTACGGTTTAATTTCTACGAATTTTTAAAGATTAATGTATTTTCTGGAATTATTAATATTAACATAAAAGGAATATTGCATCAGCATGACGTCATAGTGACGTCAACAGTCAACAGCCGCACTGACCAGGTCAAACCTGACCAGTAGGGCCCACCTGTCATTGGCAGTGGGCTATCAGCAACTCATTTTAATTTAAACAGAGTAATTAGTGACTGGACCCCACCAGTCACTGACTCATTAGTTTAGCTAATTATTTTTATTGAGGAAAATGTTTTAATTAGGCTAATTAGGCGGGGGGGCGTGTGTCAGTGGCATAGTTGACCATGGTCAACGTGGTCAACTGGGTCCAGGGGGCCCACGGGCAGCAACCCAGAGGCGGGCCCCGCCGGTGCCAGGTCAGCGCTGGCGCCGGAGCAACGCTGGCAAGGCCATCCGCGGCGGCCGAACACCGGAGACGGATGGGATTGCGCTACGGCACATCATTTGAGCCATGGTCGGGCGCGTTCGGAAGCCGACGATCCCGCGCGTCGAATGGTACCAACGTTTGGGCCTGGGAATGGCCGGAACATCGCCGGTGTCGACGTTTGGCGGCGGTGGTTTTCGGGCGACGGCGGAATAGACGAAGCCATGCGTGTTAGCTCGAACTAAAAGCGTGGGGGTGACTATGCAATGCGACGAGCGCTTGGGCACCAGCCCGTGACCAAATGGTCGACGGAGACACGCCGGCGACGTGCCCAGGCGGCGGTGCGTTCGGGCACTGCGGAGGAAGTAGCTAGCGAGCGTGCGAGAGCGACCAGAGAGATGGGGAAGGAAGAGGGGCTCATCGAGTGGCACGCCGATGGCCCTTGGCAGTTTAGGAGCGCAGGGGAAGGCCGAATCGACGACGGTGGCGTCGCGGTGGCCGGAGATGGGGACGAGGACGAACGGCAGTTGTAGTGCTTCCCGGTTCCAGCGGAGGGCGCCAGTCAAAGGAGTCGACCCCGGCGGAGCTCACCGACAGGGTCAGTGGGCGCGAGGCCACCGGTGGCCGCAACAACGACGGAGGGCGGCGGCGACTGCGCTCGGAGGTGGACGGGGAACGAGGGGGGAGGCGAGGAGGAATCTGGTGGGGGGAGGGAGAGGCGGAGCGGGGCAAGTGGTGAGGTGAGTGGGAGAGGCACCCGAGGCGTCGCCCTTACCCTCTCCCGGCGAGGCCGGCGAGGTGGTCGGGTGGCACCGAGGCGCCCGGTCGGTCGAACAGTGGGAGGTGGGAGACGACAGGGGAGGGGGAGTGGGCCACACGGCCTATTGGGCTTAGCCCGGGGGGTTGCGCCCAGGGGTGTCAGGGGCCTTTTCTCTCTCTCTCTCACCTCCTCTTTTTCTTTTAGTTTTCTTTATATCTTTTTAAACTTCTGTTTCAAATAGTTTAGGCCAGTTAAACACTTAGCAAAAATGTTGGTTCACCACCAATATTAATTATGCATTATTTGGCACAAGATGAACATTATAGTTTTCATGTTTGAGCAATTTCGAATTTCACTCAACATTTGAAATTGAATTCAACTGGAATTTGAAATGGAATATTGATCAAAGTGACTAAGCACTGTTATAGCAAAATGATTAACTTAACCCCAGGGATTACTGTAGCATCATTACACCGGGGTGTTACAAACATGAACATCATCATTAACATTATCACTAGGTTCATGTTCATCACCACATTGTGTTTCAGCATCAGAAATAGAAATATCATTTGGGTTCTCAGGTGTGTCCATAACAGGTTCACTAGAAGCATGCAAAGTCCTATCACTTTTCTTTTTCTTTTTATTATTAGAAGGACTAGGTGCCTCAGTATTAATTCTCTGAGAGTCTTGCTCAACTCTCTTAGGATGACCCTCAGGATACAAAGGTTCCTGAGTCATTTTACCACCTCTAGTCATAACTCTAACAACATGATCATTCATCTTATTATTGATCTAATTGAGCAAATCATTTTATGCTTTGAGAACTTGTTCTGCTAGAGCTTTTACCATAGAAGCATGTTTACTAACAGTCTTGAGATCATTAACAGTTCTACACATATAATCACCCAAGCGTTCAAGCATATAAGCATTTCGTTTGAATTGTCTACTAACATATGCATTGAAGTTTTCTTGCTTAACAACAAAGTTATCCACATCCAAGCATTTACTAGCAGATTTATTATGAGGAATATCACTTTCATCAAATCTATAGAAAGAATTTACCTCTACTACCTGTGTCGGGTTATCAAGACCATGTATTTCTTCGATAGGTGGTAAATTCTTAACATCTTCGGCTTTAATACCTTTTCTTTCATAGATTTCTTTGCCTCTTGATATCTTGAGGACTGAGGAATAGAATACCTCTTTTCTATGGAGTTGGCTTAGGAGGTAGTTCAGGAAGAGTCCAATCATTATCATTACTCAATATATTATTCAATAGTACTTCAGCGTGTTCAACAATTCGTTTCCTGAAAACACAACCAGCACAACTATCTAGGTGGTCCCTAGAAGCATCGGTTAGTCCATTATAAAAGATATCAAGTATTTCATTTTTATTGAGAAGATGATTAGGCAAAGCATTAAGTAATTGGAGAATCCTCCCCCAAGCTTGTGGGAGACTCTCTTCTTCAATATGCACAAAGTTAAATATTTCCTGTAAAGCAACTTGTATCTTATGAGCAGGAAAATATTTTTCAGAGAAGTAGTATATCATATCCTGGGGACTACGCAAACAACCAGGAGCAAGAGAATTAAACCATATCTTAGCATCACCCTTTAACGAGGAAGGAAACAACTTAAGAATATAGTAGTAGCGAATTTTTTCCTCATGAGCAAATAGGGTGGCTATATCATTCAGTTTAGTAAGATGTGCCACAAAAGTTTCAGATTCATAACCATGGAAAGGATCAGATTCAAGCAAAGTAATTAACTCAGGATCGATAGAGAATTCATAATCCTTATCGGTAACAAAGACAGGTGAAGTAGCAAACTTAGGATCATATTGCATTCTAGCATTCAGAGATTTTTGTTTCAACTTGACAGGCAATTTCTTAAGGTCCTCTCTATCTTTACAAGCAAGAAAGTCCCTAGCTACCTCTCCATCCATAACATAACCCTTAGGTATAAAAGGCAGTTCATATCTAGGAGAGCTAGGTCTAACAGGTGTTTCAAAGTTTTTAGTTTCAATAATTTCATCAGTTTCAGCATTCTCAATATCTTTAGCTCTAGCAAGTTGTTCATCAAGCAATTCACCCTGTGGTAAAGTATTATCAAGGAAAGCAGTAGTATCATCATAAGCATCATGCATAGCAGAAGTAGCATCATAAATAACTTGCGACATATCAAAATCAGTAGCAGGTGTAGGTGTTGCAAGCTTACTCAAAACAGAAGGTGAATCAAGTGCAGAGCTAGATGGCAGTTCCCTCGTTCTAGAGGGAAAAATCTTGGTTTTGGCATCTTTCAAATTCTTCATAGTGATCAACAGATATATATCCCAAGTGACTCAGAGAATAGAGCTATGCTCCCCGGCAACCGTGCCAGAAAAAGTCTTGATAACCCACAAGTATCACTACAGGAATCAGCTACTTTGCCGTCTGCCACGGCAGACGGCAAAGGCCTTTGCCATCTGCTACGGACGGCAAAAGGCTCCGGCAAAGTAGGCTACGGTAAAGAGCTTCTTTGCCGTCTGCTTTCTGAAGCAGACGACAAAGGGGCCTTTGCCATCAGCGGCTGACGGCAAAGAAAGCCGATGACAATAAATGTGCTATTAGTCCGTTAGGTGGCTAACGGCAATCTTTGCCGTCCGTGGCTGACGGCAAAGAGCATCAAGCCTTTGTCGTCTTCCACTGTAGGCAAACTGACCAAAAGGGTCAGCTGCCAGGAAGCACAGGTGGCTGCCACGTGGCTTCTTTGCCGTCCGCGGCGGACGGCAAAGGGCCCGTTCCCGTCGGTGGCAGACGGTAAAGAGCCTGCATTGCCTCTTTTTCTGTTTTTTCTTATACCCTACCATTTTCACAGCAAATAGATGATACATATATATTTGTCACATGGCAAGTTCACAGCAAACATATGAGATATCCAACACATATAATTTCATCATACATGCATAGTTCCATCAACCATACATAGCAAGTTCCACATACATGCATCCAACCATACATATTACAATAGTGTCATCCTACCATACATGCATAGTTCATCGATACAAAAGAAACATAGTTCATCCAAACAAGCACTCCATCTATAAAAGCACAAATGGAAAAGAAGCACTCCATCCATGCAAGCTTCCATGAATTAAATCAAATCTGCAAAATGATAAACAAGATGTTAGAAAAAGAAGAAGAAAATGAAGAAGAAGAAGTAGAAGAAGACTATAAGAAGTAAGCATACTTAAGTAAAATGGAGCTAACCTAGAAGAAAATGAAGAAGAAGAAGAAGAAGAAGACTACAGAATACTAGAAGAAGAAGAAGAAGAAGAAGAAGAAGACTATAATTAAGCTTATTATGTAAACTTGGTCATTTTGTGCTAACATAAGTAATTTGGAGTTAACCTATAGGAAACTAAGCATATCAGAGATAACTTAGCATATTAGAACCAAGTGTGAAGCGTGTCAATTCCATTCAAAGAAGCTTCATCAACCAGCTCAAGCCCTTCAAACAATTCCTCTTTCCTGGCCATTCTCGGTCTGGGGGCTCGACATCCTGGGCCCTTTCCCCCGCGCTGTCGGGGGCTTTGAGTACTTGTACGTTGCGATCGACAAGTTCACAAAGTGGCCGGAGGTGGAAGCAGTGAGGAAGGTGACAACACAGTCAGCCGTCAAGTTCTTCAAGGGGCTAGTTTGCCGTTTTGGTGTGCCAAACAGGGTCATCACCGACAACGGCACACAGTTCACAAGCCACACCTTCATGCAATACATCCAAGACCTCAGCAGCAAGGTATGTTTCGCTTCCGTGGCACACCCACGGAGCAACGGCCAGGCGGAGAGGGCAAATGATGAAGTGTTGCGAGGCCTGAGGACAAAGACTTATGGCAGGCCGCACAAGAGCGGAAGGCGCTGGATTGATGAGTTGCCGGCGGTTCTTTGGTCAATCAGGACAACGCCAAATCGAACCACCGGCCAGACACCTTTTGCCCTGGTATACGGGGCAGAAGCAGTTCTCCCCATGGAACTCATATACGGGTCACCTCGAGTGCTTGCTTACTACGAGCTTGAGCAACAGCAATTGCGGCAAGATGACGCAACGCTCCTTGAGGAAGATCGTCTTCGGGCGGCTGTGAGAGCAGCACGCTACCAGCAAGCCTTGTGCCGCTACTATAGCCGCAAGGTTCATGCCCGAAGCTTTGAGGAAGGCGACCTTGTTCTTCGGCGCGTTCAATCGGCCAAGAATTCCAACAAGTTGACGCCGAAGTGGGAAGGCCCTTATCGAGTAATACGAGTCACCAGGCCCAGCGTAGTCCGCCTGGAGACCGAAGATGCTATTCCAGTGAGCAACTCCTGGAACATTGAACATCTTCGCAAGTTTTACCCATAAGGCGCGGTTGCCG
This sequence comes from Triticum aestivum, assembly GCF_018294505.1. Classification (NCBI taxonomy): domain Eukaryota; kingdom Viridiplantae; phylum Streptophyta; class Magnoliopsida; order Poales; family Poaceae; genus Triticum; species Triticum aestivum. Next base: position 404,967,213 of record NC_057814.1, on the reverse strand, counting down.
GGCCCCCCGGCAAACCACCTTTTGCACAAGCCTTGCCGGCAAGGCATGTAACCCTCCGTACAAAGCCTGGCGCAGACCCTGAGCATAAATAAATGAAGCGCTGGCACCCTAAGTTTTAGCATGCATGCTAGGTTAAGTCTCTCCCTCGGTTAGGGTCGATAGTGCTTAGCGGCGACTAACCCCTAGCCTAGACGTCGAGTATGCGTCTTTCTGTTCTCTTTGGTTCACAGGGCACGTGGACAGTTCTGCTAAGCCGCTTGCGAGAAAGATAATGAACCAGTGCTCCGGCCACGGCAAGCCAGGACTGCCGGGAGCTAAAGACACAAGGATATAACCACGGCAAGCCGAAGTTGCCGGGGGCTGCGGATTCAGATAAGTCCTTCATCCCCTGTTGTGCATTTCCGTATGGAACAGGGACAAATGAAACCTCGTTTTGCTCCGAGACCACCATGCTCCCCCTTCTTCTTGTACCCAAGTCCCTGGGACAGAACCAGGTCATAGACGCGGTGGCAAGGAAATAAACAAGGGGCCTAACTCTACGTCGCCCCTGCCTTTGCCAAAAGCGTGAGAATGGTCGACTGAAGTCAGGGGACGGCAAGGCCTGTTGCCGGGCGACAATGTTTATCTTAAAAATAACAAGGATTTGTTCCTTGGCATGGGCCTCGCTCACGCACAAAGAACCCGGCAAGCACCCTTTTTCATTAAGAACATCCCACACAGGTACAGTTCATACGGAATTGAAAACATAAGCAAGGGGATTACAAGTCTTAAAATTAACAAGTGCCCACAGGCTCACGATTTAAAAAAAGATAAGATGCCCGTAATCCCTTTCTTGTCCCTCTCCTCAGAAAGCGGAACAAGGTGGCGGGAGGGCAAAAAGAGCGCCTAGGCCAGGTACGAGGAGCAGAAGGCACCAAGAGAACATCTTGGTGCCGGGAAAAGAGCTGGAAGACGAGGCAGTGGGCCGGCAATACACGACGAAGGCGTCGATGCCCGCGTACTCCGACTTGACGGCCGCCACCCGCCTTCTTCGCCTTCTCCGGCCCTCCTACGCCAGCCGCCCAAGGAGACGACGGGGAGCACCCCGATGGAGAGCTTGACGAGGAAGGCCTTCGACAGGGCACGTGGACGAGGAAGGGGCGGGGCGGTCAGTCGGAGTCGGGGTCGGCATCCCGCCTCTCGACTCCCTCGTCATCGTTGTCGCTGTCCTCCTCGTCACTCCCGCTCGAGGAGGAGTCTTCATCGTTGGAGGAGCTCTCCATTCAGCACTTTAGGCGAGTTACAAGATCTCCAAAGACCTTGACGGAGAGCAGGCCGCCCTCCATTAACTTGAAGTAGAGGACGAGCCCCGCCGTCAGGCTGTGGACGCGAGCAAACGTTTTCCATCCACGACGGAGGTACATGACGTGGGGAGCAGGGAAGTCGACGTCGACCCGCGTGCCACAGTTCCCGCAGCCCCTCATGTGCAGCCTGAGGGTCTGGGGCGGATCGAGCTCCATCTCCCGAGAAAATGAAGTGAGAAGGCGGAGACAACGACGCCGTGGCCGGCGCAGCCTGATGAAGAACTCGCGGGGCTGGTCCCCGATGTGGCCCTCCATCTCGGGAGGCATCGATGGCGGAGGCACGGCCATTGCGCCGCCTCGTCACCCTCTTCCCTGAGCGCCACGGCGACCTCGGCCTCGCCCCCTCCGCCTTCCTCTCATAGCCGGCTCCGCCACCGCGGGCTCTTGGGAAGGGGGAACGCGCTGTCGAGCGGCGACCCTCGCCGCCACCGTCGAAGAGCCAGCACCCCCTCTCGCCATGGCGGGTGGAAGAAAGGAGTGGAGGTGGAAGAGGATGGATGCTAAGAGAATGCGGGATGACATCCCCCTCCCCCTTCTTATAAAGGGGCGGAGTCGAGGCTCGGCCTCCCCGCTCAACCAATCCAGCCATCGGAGGCGCAGGGAATCAGGTCCGACCCGCTGCCCCAATAAGAGACGGCCCGGTTTCCTGCCTCCACCGCCTGCCACCTGCATGGGGGATGCATGGCGAGCGAGCAGGATCGAGGGGACGGGTGAGGCGACCGGTCCCCACCCCGTGATCGCGGGGCGTGGGCACCTTGAAGACCGCGACCCGAGTCCACTCAGTAAATGAGCCGTGCCTCTGCGCCTCCCTCCTTTTTTATGGGGAAGGCGCGAGCCGCCTCTTTACCCATTAACTGCGATGTGACGCATGCGTGCAGGAACCGCCACACGCATGACCCCCACGTCACGCACGACTCTCCACGTCGCGCGTTCAACGCGGGTCATGGAGAAGCGCAGCGGACGAGAAGTTACCACAGTAAAATTCCCGCCCCAACTGCCCACGCACCATTCTAGGCCTGGCCCAACAACGCGTCGTGCTTATGTGTGGCCCAGACCCGGGGGCTCCTGTCGGTGTACAAAAGTAGGGGCTCTCCTTTTGACCCCTTTACTTGTGCACGGGCAGTCAGAGCCACACGTCACGGCCACACTTAGCAGGGCAGAGGAGGGAAGCCGGAGAGAAGCCGAAGCACAAGACAACCAAGGCAACACCAAGACCAGAAACACAAAGAGCAAAGGGGCGAGGTGGACTCCCCCGGCAAGACCCTTGCCGGGGCAGCTTGCCCAACGCCAGCAGAGCGAGCCACCCTTGAGCCCAAGGGTTCCAAACGCCGTCAACAACTACATTGGACCCAGGGCTCGGGAGGCACCTCTGTGGTGGCATGCAGATCTTTGTCAAGATCATAGATACACAAGTTCAGATGAGGACTAGAAGACGACGATCCTTGGCAAGATCCTTGCCGAGGAGATCCACAAGACCCCCGGCGAGATCCTTGCTGGGGACAACCATGCTACCAAGGCAAGACCCTTGCCGGGGCCCCGGCAAGACCCTTGCCCAGGACGCCTGCAGGTCCACAGCCAGGCCGGCATCAGGCAAGATTCCACCGCCATTCGCATGCAGCTGCCAACCCAACCAGCTGGGCAGGCACCTGCGTGGCAACATGCGGCTTCCAGACCAACTCAGCAAGCACCTGCGTGGTGCCATGCTGATCTTCGTGAAGGCGCTGCCACCGCGCCACCTCGGCAGCCTCCCTGCCTACATGGCGCTGCGCACATCGCTGGCCTGGGCGCGTGTCGAAGCGAAGCGGAGTGGCGATGGACGGGACGGGCCTCGTTCCCGTCCCCGATAAAGCTAATGGACACCTAAGTAGCGCATTTAATGCGCTTTGTCCCGTAATGCCGGGGATAAGCCCGCACATTGTACACCTTTCCACCTCCTGTGTGCCACTGTGGCAACCCCTTTTCGACTATAAAAGGAGGCCCGGGGCATACTGGAGAGGGATTCGGCTCTTTGGAACTACGCAGCCACCGCAGCTAGTTCGAGAGCTCAAGAACACTCTGAAATACACACCAAAGAAGGACTAGGGTATTATGCATCCTCGTGGCCCGAACCTGGGTAAACGATCTTTGTGCTAGCTCCTAAACCTGCTCTTCTCACAACCCCGCGTCCGCCAACCGTAGAAGGGATTCCAGTGATCCCATAGGTGTCGATTCCCCCGACATCGTGGTACATCAAGATCGTGCCATATCAAGAACACGAGAGAGAGAGAGAGAGAGAGAGAGAGAGAGAGAGAGAGAGATATCAAACACATAGCTACTGGTACATACCCTCAGCCCCGAGGGTGAACTACTCCCTCCTCGTCATGGAGAGCGATGGGATGATGAAGATGGCCACCGGTGATGGTTTCCCCCTCCGACAGGGTGCTGGAACGGGCTCCTGATTGGTTTTTCGTGGCTACAGAGGCTTGCAGAGGCGAAACTCCCGATCTAGGTTTCTTTCTGGGGGTTTCTGGATTTATAGGAATTTTTGGCATCGGTTTCAAGTCAGGGGGGTCCACGAGTCAGCGACAAGGCAGGGGGGGTGCGCCCTAGGGGGGTGGGCGCGCCCTCCACCCTTGTCGTTGACTCGGGTCTCTTTTGGCCCAACTCTTGTGCTTCGGGGGCTTCTTCTGGTCCATCAAAAATCACCGTAAATTTCATCTTGTTTGGACTCCATTTGATATTCCTTTTCTGCAAAACACAAAAACAAGGAAAAACAGAAACTGGCACTGGGGTCTAGGTTAATAGGTTAGTCCCAAAAATAATATAAAATAGCATATAAATGCATATAAAACATCCAAGATGGATAATATAATAGCATGGAACAATCAAAAATTATAGATACGTTGGAGACGTATCAAGCATCCCCAAGCTTAATTCCTGCTCGTTCTTGAATAGGTAAATGATGAAAATAGAATTTTTGATGTGGAATGCTACCTAACATATTTATCCATGTAATTTTCTTCATTGTGACAAGAATATTCAGATCCATAAGATTCAAAACAAAAGTTTAATATTGACATAAAAACAATGTCGAAAGAAAGCTATCCCTACAAAATCATATAGTCTGGCTATGCTCCATCTTCATCACACAAAATACTCAAATCATGCACAAGCCCGATGACAAGCCAATCAATTGTTTCATACTTTTGGTGTTCTCAAACCTTTTCAACTTTCGCGCAATACATGAGCGTGGGCCATGGACATAGCACTATAGGTGGAATAGAATATGGTGGTTGTGGAGGAGACAAAAAAGAAGGAGATAGTCTCATATCAACTAGGAGTATCAACGGGCTATGGAGATGCCCATCAATAGATATCGATGTGAGCGAGTAGGGATTGCCATGCAACGGATGCACTAGAGCTATAAGTTTATGAAAGCTCAAAAAAGAAACTAAGTGGGTGAGCATCCAACTCGCTTGCTCACGAAGACCAAGGGCAATTTTGAGGAAGCCCATCATTGGAATTTGCAAGCCAAGTTCTATAATGAAAATTTCCCACTAGTATATGAAAGTGACAACATAGGAGACTCTCTATCATGAAGATCATGGTGCTACTTTGAAGCACAAGTGTGGTAAAAAGATAGTAACATTGTCCCTTCTCTCTTTTTCTCTCATTTTTTTTTCGTTTGGGCTCCTTGGCCTCTTTTCTTTATTTTCTTTTTTTATTTCTTGTCAGCAGTCTCATCCCGACTTGTGGGGGAATCATAGTCTCCATCATCCTTTCCTCACATGGGACAATGCTCTAATAATGATGATCATCACACTTTTATTTACTTACAACTCAAGAATTACAACTCGATACTAGAACAAGATATATGACTCTATATGAATACCTCCGGTGGGGTACCGGGATGAGCAATGATCAAGAGTGACATGTATAAAAATTATGCAAGGTGGCTTTGCCACAAATACGATGTCAACTACATGATCATGCAAAGCAATATGACAATGATGAAGCGTGTCATAATAAACTGAACGGTGGAAAGTTGCATGGCAATATATCTCGGAATGACTATGGAAATGCCATAATAGGTAGGTACGGTGGCTGTTTTGAGGAAGGGTATAAGGTGGGTGTAATGCACCGGTGAATGTTGTGCGGTACTAGAGAGGCTAGCAATGGTGAAAGGGTGAGAGTGCGTATAATCCATGGACTCAAAATTAGTCATAAAGAACTCACATACTTATTGCAAAAGTCTATTAGCCATCGAAACAAAATACTACACGCATGCTCCTTGGGGGTAGATTGGTAGGAAAACACAATCGCTCGTCCCCGACCGCCACTCATAAGGAAGACAATCAATAAATAAATCATGCTCCGACTTCATCACATAACGGTTCACCATACGTGCATGCTACGGGAATCACAAACTTTAACACAAGTATTTCTACCAATCCACAATTACGCACTAGCATGACTCTAATATCACCATCTTTATATCTCAAAACAATCATAAGGAATCAAACTTCTCATAGTATTCAATGCACTTAATATGAACGTTTTTATTATATCCCTCTTGGATGCCCATCATATTAGGACTAAATTCATAACCTAAGCTAATTACCATGCTGTTTAGAGACTCTCAAAATAATATAAGTGAAGCATGAGAGTTCATCAATTTCTTCAAAATAAAACCACGCCGTGCTCTAAAAAGATATAAGTGAAGATCAATGAGTAGTTGAATAATTATGTAACTATGTGAAGACTCTCTAACATTTAAGAATTTAAGATCTGAAGTACTTTATTCAAACAACAAGCGAACATAAATAAAATGACATTGCGAGGATAGTACATATCATGTGAAGAAGCAAAAACTTAGGCTCAACCAAAACTGACCGATAATTGTTGAAGAAGAAAGGTGGGATGCCTATCGGGGCATCCCCAAGCTTAGATGCTTGAGACTTTTTGGAATATTAACTAAGGATGCATTGGGCATCCCCAAGCTTGAGCTTTTGTGTCTCCTTAATTCCTCTCATATCACGGTTTCCCTAATTCTTAAAAACTTCATCCACACAAAACTCAACAAGAACTCGTGAGATAAGTTAGTATAAATCCATGCTAAACCTTATCATTTTCTATAGTAGAAAATCACTAAAATTATAATTTGACATTGCATACTAAATGCCTCTGCATATTTAACACTCCTATCCTCAAATAGAATCATTAAACAAGCAAACATATGCAAACAATGCAATCATAACAGCAATCTGTCTAAACATGATAGTCTGTAAAGAATGCAAGAGGAATCATACTTCTTTAACTCCAATAATTCTGAAAAATTACCACACTGTATATAATTTGTTTTTACTCATTGTGTAAAAATTTCAAGATTTTATCATATTCTCACTATTCACCAATATTCAAAACATAACAGCAAACTTTCTGTTTTCAAATAGCAACATATAGACTTGCAAAATAAGCATGGTAAAGGCTATACTTGACCTTTTTATTGAAATAAAAGATGCAAAACATTACTCTAAATAACAGAAAGCAAATCCTAATAAAAGAAAATGACGCTTTGATACATCTCCGTAGTATCTATAATTTTTGATTGTTCCATGCCAATATTATACAACTTTCATATACTTTTTGGCAACTTTTTATACTATTTTTGGGACTAACATATTGATCCAGTGCCAAGTGCCAGTTCCTATTTGTTGCATGTTTTATGTTTCCCAGAAACCCCATATCAAACGGAATCCAAACGGGACAAAAATGGACGGAGAATATTTTTGGAATATTTGTAAAATATGGGCGAAAGAATCAACGCGAGACGGTGCCCGAGGGGGGCACGAGGTAGGGGGCGCGCCTGCCCCCCTCGTGGGCCCCCCGTAATGCGGTTGCTGCTCTACTTTGGCCACAAGAAAGCTAATTTTCAGAGAAAAATCTAGGCGAAGGTTTGAATCCAATCGGAGTTACGGATCTCGATATATATACGAAACGGTGAAAGGGCAGAAGAAGGGAACGCAGAAAGAGATAGAGACACAGAGACAGATCCAATCTCGGAGGGGCTTTCGCCCCTCCCACGCTATGGAGGCCATGGACCAGAGGGGAAACCCTTCTCCCATCTAGGGAGAAGGTCAAGGAAGAAGAAGGAGGGGGGCTCTCTCCCCCTTGCTTCCGCTGGCGCCGGAACGCCGCCTGGGCCCATCATCATCACCGCGATCTACACCAACACCTCCACCATCTTCACCAACATCTCCATCACCTTCCCCCCTATATCTACAGCGGTCCACTCTCCCACAACCCGTTGTACCCTCTACTTGAACATGGTGCTTTATGCTTCATATTATTATCCAATGATGTGTTGCCATCCTATGATGTCTGAGTAGATTTTCGTTGTCCTATCGGTGGTTGATGAATTGTTATGATTGATTTAATTTGCTTGTGGTTATGTTGCTGTCCTTTGGTGCCCATCATATGAGCACGCGTGTGGATCACACCATAGGGTTAGTTGTATGTTGATAGGACTATGTATTGGAAGGCAAGAGTGACAGAAGCTTCTACCTAGCATAGAAATTGATGCATACGGGATTGAAGGGGGGCCAATATAACTTAATGCTATGGTTGGGTTTTACCTTAATGAACGTTATTAGTTGCGGATGCTTGCTAATAGTTCCAATCATAAGTGCATAGAATTCTAAGTCAGGGATGACATGCTAACAGTGGCCTCTCCCACATAAAACTTGCTATCGGTCTAGTAAAGTAGTCAATTGCTTAGGGACAATTTCACAATTCCTACCACAACTTTTCCACACTCGTTATATTTACTTTATTGTGTTTTTATCTAAACAGCCCCTTGTTTTTACTTATGTGCTCTTTATATTCTTGCAAACCTATCCAACAACACCTACAAAGTAGTTCTAGTTTCATACTTGTTTTAGGTAAAGTGAACGTCAAGCGTGCATAGAGTTGTATCGGTGGTCGATAGAACTTGAGGGAATATTTGTTCTACCTTTAGCTCCTCGTTGGGTTCGACACTCTTACTTATCGAAAGAGGCTACAATTGATCCCTTATACTTGTGGGTTATCAAGACCTTTTTCTGGCGCCGTTGCCGGGGAGTCATAGCGTGGGGTGAATATTCTCATGTGTGCTTGTTTGCTTTATCACTAAGTAATTTTTATATGCTGTTCTTAGTTGTTCTTTATCTTTAGTTATGGATATGGAACACGAAATACCAAAAAAATTAGGGATAATCAGATTTATGCCCCTAGTTGTGTCCCACTCGTCTGTTTTACCCCTAATGTCCAAAAGTCACCGGTTCTGTCCAAGTCACTTTGCTCCTCTTATGCTTTTGCCCTTTGACCGTTTAACCATCAGTTTGGAAACTTCATAACTAATTCATACTAAATCAAAAAAATGCAAATAAGATACCAAAATGTTCAGAAAAACATCACCAATATGTCAGTGTCATTTGCATTCATGAAAAAAGTGTTGCAAAATGCACATCCGAGTTTTAGCTCTTTTGAAACCACCATGAATAGTAAAATAAAAAAAATCAAAAAAAAATCAAAAAAAATATGGTGGGAAAGAACGACAAATGTTCTAAGTGCCTGCCAAGTTTCATTAGGGAACGACATTCGTGGAAGTCGTGGCAAAAAAATAATCTGTTTTGGAGTGCTGATTGTTTTTTTGCTGGGGCACCCATGAATGTCATTCCCTGATGAAACTTGGCAAGCACTTAAAACATTTGTCATTCTTTGTCACCAAATTTTGTTTTGAATTTTCTGAATTTTTTTAGATTTTACTATTCATGGTGGTAGCATAAGAGCTAAAACTTGGATGGGCACTTTCAAACACTTTTTTCATGAATGCAAATGACACTGACATATAGGTGATGTTTTTCCGAACATTTTGGTATCTTATTTGCATTTTTCTAATTTAGTATGAATTAGTTATGAAGTTTTCAAACTGACGGTCAAACGGTCAAAGGGCAAAAGCATAAGCGGAGCGAAGTGACTTGGACAGAAGCTGTGACTTTTGGAAATTAGGGGTAAAACAGCCGGGTAGGACACAACTAGGGGCATAAATCTAATTATCCCAAAAAATTGGGTGTACTTTCTACTCATGGAGATGGGGAACCTCCTAAAACCCTCGATGCTCGTTATGTGACAGATATTATGTACTACTTTGATAATCCTGAGAAAACCCCATTCAATTATGTAATGGGAGACACGTTGGAACAACGTGAATACTTTAGGGATTATCGCTTGACTCAAAAAGGGAAACTGTTATGGGATCAAATTCATATGTTGAAGTGGTATGCTAGGCAACTATGCTTGAGATATGATTATACTTGTTGCTCTAGGATGAAGGCTCCACACCTTCCCTTTTCATGCAAATTTAATGATAATGAAACCTTAGCTTCTTATGCTAAAGGTATATATGATTACTATGATGTTGAACAAATTGAAGAATTTGTTGCTTTTAAGGGTGCTTATGAAATTGAATCTTTGTTTGAAAAGTATGAAGCTTTTGATGATGATGTTTATAGGCCTGAAAATTTTGCTATATCGAAATATTTCTATGAGAATTATGAATACAATTCCGATATTGATGCATTTATTGAGAAAGTCTCCGCTGTCCAAGAAGAGGCTAATATTTTGCAGGAAACTATGGAAGAAGAAATTACTGAAACTATGAGCTCATTAGATGAAAAAGATGAGGAGGGGAGCGAAGAACAAAAGGAGGAAGAGCGGATTGATCACCCATGCCCACCTTCTAATGAGAGTAACTCTTCAACTCATACATTGTTTAATTTCCCTTCATGCTTAACGGAGGATGATTGCTGTGATAATTGTTATGATCCCGTTGATTCTCTTGAAATATCCCTTTTTGATGATGCTTGCTATGCTTTTGGCCAAGATGCCAATATGAATTATGCTTATGGAGATGAACTTGCTATAGTTCCTTATGTTAAAAATGAAATTGTTGCTATTGCACCCACGCATGATAGTCCTATTATCTTTTTGAATTCTCCCGGCTACACTATATTGGAGAAGTTTGCTTTTATTAAGGATTATATTGATGGGTTGCCTTCTACCGTTGCACATGATGATTTTGATAGATATAATATGCATGTGCTTGCTGCTCCTACTTGCAATTATTATGAGAGAGGAACTATATCTCCACCTCTTTATGTTTCCCACATGACAAAATTGCAAGAAACTGTTTACACTATGCATTGGCCTTTACTAGGTGTGCATGAATTGTTCTTTTATGACATGCCGATGCATAGGAAGAGAGTTAGATTTCATTGTTGCATGATATATGTTGCTTTGTGCTCACTACTAAATGCCAAATCATTGCTAATTAAAATTGGCTTTGATATACCTTGGGATCCGGGTGGATTCACTACTTGACCACTATATGCCTAGCTTAATGGCTTTAAAGAAAGCGCTGCCAGGGAGACAACCCGGAAGTTTTAGAGAGTCATTTATTTCTGTTGAGTGCTTTCATATGGTTTAAAAACAATAAAAATAAAGAGGGGAACCTAAAAACTTTTTCAAAAAGAAAAGCGAAAGTGAGAAAGACGAGCATTGTTAAAGTGGGAGCTAGCCTTGAACTTTGTTCATGCTCACGGAAACTTTGTGAATCTTGATTACAGAAACTTTTCAATAAAAATAATTATCCCCTTGTACAATTCCATTGTATTATCGAAATAGTGTGCCAAGGTTTGCCTTTAGGATGTTCACAATGCTTGTTGGTTTGTACGGTGCAGGACAGAAACTTTGGCTGTAGTGCGCGATTTTTAATTTTTTACTAGAACATCAAACGGTTCTGATTATTTTTGCACTGTATTTCTATACAAATTGTTTATTTTTCCTAATTTTGGCAGAATTTCTTAGGTATCAGCAGTATGCTGAATGTTCAGATTATTACAGACTGTTCTGTTTTAGACAGATTCTGTTTTTGATGCATAGTTTGCTTGTTTTGATGAAACTATCGATTTATATCGGTGGATTAATCCATGAAAAAGTTATAATACAGTAGCTACAATGAAAAAACAAAATATGAATTGGTTTGCAAGAGTACTTAGAGTGGTGATTTGCTCTATTATACTAACGGATCTTACCGAGTTTTCTGTTGAAGTTTTGTGTGGATGAAGTGTTCGAAGATCGAGGAGGTCTCGACATGAGAAGAAGGAAGAGAGGCAAGAGCTCAAATTGGGGATGCCCAAGGCACCCCAATTAAATATTCAAGGAGACTCAAGTGTCTAAGCTTGGGGATGCCCCGGAAGGCATCCCATCTTTCTTCAACAAATATCGGTATGTTTTCGGATTCGTTTCGTTCATGTGATATGTGCAATCTCGGAGCGTCTTTTGCATTTAGTTTTCATTTTTCTTTTATGCACCATGCTGGTATGAGATAGTCCTTGGTTGATTTATAGAATGCTCATTGCACTTCACTTATATCTTTTGAGTATGGCTTTATAAAATGCTTCATGTGCTTCACTTATATCATTTGACATTTGGATTGCATGTTTCTCTTCACATAGAAAACCGCCATTTGTAGAATGCTCTTTTGCTTCACTTATATTTGTTAGAGCGTGGGCATATCTTTTGTAGAAAGAATTAAACTCTCTTGCTTCACTTATATCCATTTAGAGAGATGACAGGAACTGGTCATTCACATGGTTAGTCATAAAATCCTACATAAAACTTGTACATCACTCAATATGATATGTTTGATTCCTTGCAATAGTTTTGCGATATAAAGGTGGTGATATTAGAGTCGTGCTAGTTGAGTAATTGTGAAATTGAGGAATACTTGTGTTGGGGTTTGCAAGTCCCGTAGCATGCATGTATGGTGAACCATTATGTAACGAAGTCAGAGCATGAGGCGTTCTTTCATTGCTTTCCTTATGAGTGGCGGTCGGGGACGAGCGATGGTCTTTTCCTACCAATTTATCCCCCCAGGGGCATGCGTAGTAGTACTTTGCTTCAAGGGCTAATAAACTTTTGCAATAAGTATATGAGTTCTTTATGACCAATGTGAGTCCGTGGATTATACGCACTCTCACCCTTCCATCATTGCTAGCCTCTTCGATACCGTGCATTGCCCTTTCTCACCTCGAGAGTTGGTGCAAACTTTGCCGGTGCATCCAAACCCCATGATATGATACGCTCTATCACACATAAGCCTCATTATATCTTCCTCAAAATAGCCACCATACCTACCTATCATGGCATTTCCATAGCCATTCCGAGATATATTGCCATGCAACCTCCATCATCATCATATACATGACTTGAGCATTTATTGTCATATTGCTTTGCATGATCGTAAGATAGCTAGCATGATGTTTTCATGGCTTGTCCATTTTTTGATACCTTTGCTATGCTAGATCCTTGCACATCCCGGTACACCGCCGGAGGCATTCATATAGAGCCATATCTTTGTTCTAGACATTGAGTTGTAATATTGAGTTGTAAGTAAATAAAAGTGTGATGATCATCATTATTAGAACATTGTCCCATGTGAGGTTATCAAAATAAAAGAGCCCAAAGGAGCCCAAATAAAAAATAGAGGCCAAAGAAGCCCACCAAAAAAACAAAAAATAAAAAAATGAGAGAAAAAGAGAGAAGGGGCAATGTTACTATCCTTTTACCACACTTGTGCTTTAGAGTAGCACCATGTTCTTCATATAGAGAGTCTCTTGAGTTATCACTTTCATATACTAGTGGGAATTTTCATTATAGAACTTGGCTTGTATATTCCAATGATGGGCTTCCTCAAATGCCCGAGGTCTTCATGAGCAAGCAAGTTGGATGCACACCCACTTAGTTTCCAGTTTGAGCTTTCATACACTTATAGCTCTAGTGCATCCGTTGCATGGCAATCCCTACTCCTCACATTGACATCAATTGATGGGCATCTCTATAGCCCGTTGATTAGCCGCGTCGATGTGAGACTTTCTCCTTTTTTGTCTTCTCCACATAACCCCCATCATCATATTCTATTCCACCTATAGTGCTATGTCCATGGCTTGCGCTCATGTATTGCGTGAGGGTTGAAAAGGCTAAAGCGCGTTAAAAAGTATGAACCAATTGCTCGGCTTGTCATCGGGGTTGTGCATGATTTGAATGCTTTGTGTGGTGAAGATGGAGCATAGCCAGACTATATGATTTTGTAGGGATGAGCTTTCTTTGGCTATGTTATTTCAATAAGACATAATTGCTTGGTTAGTATGCTTGAAGTATTATTGTCTTAATTTCAAATGATAGTCTATTGCTTCGAATCACTCGTGTCTTAATATTCATGCCATGATTTGATACATGATCAAGATTATGCTAGGTAGCATTCCACATCAAAAATTATCTTTTTTATCATTTACCTACTAGAGGACGAGCAGGAATTAAGCTTGGGGATGCTGATACGTCACCGTCGTATCTATAATTTTTTATTGTTCCATGCCAATATTATACAACTATCATATACTTTTTGGCAACTTTTTATACTATTTTTGGGACTAACATATTGATCCAGTGCCCAGTGCCAGTTCCTGTTTATTGCATGTTTTATGTTTCGCAGAAACCCCATATCAAAGAGAATCCAAACGGGACAAAAACAGATAGAGAATATTTTTGGAATATTTGGAAAATATGGGCGAAAGAATCAATGTGAGACGGTGCCCGAGGGGGGCACGAGGCAGGGGGCGCGCCTGCCCCCTCGTGGGGCCCCCCGTAAGGCGGTTGCTGCTCTACTTTGGCCACAAGAAAGCTAATTTTCGGAGAAAAATCTGGGTGAAGGTTTCAATCCAATCGGAGTTACGGATCTCCATATATATACGAAACGGTGAAAGGGCAGAAGAAGGGAACGCAGAAACAGAGAGAGACAGAGAGACAGATCCAATCTCGGAGGGGCTTTCGCCCCTCCCACGCCATGGAGGCCATGGACCAGAGGGGTAACCCTTCTCCCATCTAGGGAGAAGGTCAAGGAAGAATAAGAAGGAGGGGTTCTCTCTCCCCCTTGCTTTCGGTGGCGCCGGAACGCCGTCGGGGGCCATCATCATCACCGCGATGTACACCAACACCTCCGCCATCTTCACCAACATCTCCATCACCTTCCCCCATCTATCTACAGTGGTCCACTCTCCCGCAACCCGCTGTACCCTCTACTTGAACATGGTGCTTTATGCTTCATATTATTATCCAATGATGTGTTGCCATCCTATGATGTCTGAGTAGATTTTTGTTGTCCTATCGGTGGTTGATGAATTGATATGATTGGTTTAATTTGCTTGTGGTTATGTTGCTGTCCTTTGGTGCCCATCATATGAGCGCGCGTGTGGATCACACCATAGGGTTAGTTGTATGTTGATAGGACTATGTATTGGAAGGCAAGAGTGACAAAAGCTTCTACCTAGCATAGAAATTGATGCATACGGGATTGAAGGGGGAGCAATATAACTTAATGCTATGGTTGGGTTTTACCTTAATGAACATTAGTAGTTGCGGATGCTTGCTAATAGTTCCAATCATAAGTGCATAGAATTCCAAGTCAAGGATGACATGCTAACAGTGGCGTCTCCCACATAAAACTTGCTATCGGTCTAGTAAAGTAGTCAATTGCTTAGGGACAATTTCACAATTCCTACCACCACTTTTCCACACTCGCTATATTTACTTTATTGTGTGTTTATCTAAACAACCCCTAGTTTTTACTTACGTGCTCTTTATATTCTTGCAAACCTATCCAACAACACCTACAAAGTACTTCTAGTTTCATACTTGTTTTAGGTAAAGCGAACGTCAAGCGTACGTAGAGTTGTATCGGTGGTCGATAGAACTTGAGGGAATATTTGTTCTACCTTTAGCTCCTCATTGGGTTCGACACTCTTACTTATCGAAAGAGGCTACAATTGATCCCCTATACTTGTGGGTTATCACGCTTCAAGCAAAACTCATATCATGTGCTGAATAATAACATAGCCTCAAGTAAATTTACCGATAGAGGAAGACGAAAGAGGGGATGCCATCGGGGGCATCCCCAAGCTTACGCTCTTGGTTGTCCTTGAATATTATCTTGGGATGCCTTGGGCATCCCCAAGCTTAGAGTCTTGCCACTCCTTAAGTCCATTGAAACTTCACCCAAAACTTGAAAACTTCACAACACAAAACTCAACAGAAAACTCGTAAGATCCATTAGTATAATAAAGCAAATCACCACTTGGGTACTGTTGTGAACTCATTCTAAATTTATATTGGTGTTATAGCTACTGTATTCCAACTTCTCCATGGTTCATACCCTCCGATACTACCCATAGATTCATCAAAATAAGCAAACAACACAATGAAAACAGAATCTATCAAGAACAGAACAGTCTGTAGTAATCTGGAAACTTTGCATACTTCTGTAACTCCAAAAATTATGAAAATTAGGACAACCTAGGAAATTTGTATATCAATATTGTGCAAAAATAATCCGTATTTTAGCACGCTCCTGTAAAAAATGAGAATTATTTTACTAGGCGCAAAAGTTTCTGTTTTTCAGCAAGATCAAATCAACTATCACCATAGATCATCCCAAAGGTCTTACTTGGCACTTTATTGAAATAAAAGCTATAAAACATTATTACTATAGTAGCATAATCATGTGAACACACAAAAATAGTAGGGGTAAATGTTGGGTTGTCTCCAAACAAGTGCTTTTCTTTAATGCCTTTCTAGCTAGGCATGATGATTTCAATGATGCTCACATAAAAGATAAGAATTGAAGCACAATGGGAGCATCATGAAGCGTATGACTAGCACATTTAAGTCTAACCCACTTCCTATGCATAGGGATTTTGTGAGCAAACAATTTATGGAAACAAGAGTCAACTAGCATAGGAAGGCGAAACAAGCATAACTTCAAGATTTTCAACACATAGAGAGGAAACTTGATATTATTGCAACTCCTACAAGCATATATTCCTCCCTCATAATAATTTTCAGTAGCATCATGAATGAATTCAACAATATAACTATCACATAAATCATTCTTTTCATGATCTACAAGCATAGAAATTTTTGTACTCTCCACATAAGCAAATTTATTCTCATGGATAGTAGTGGGAGCAAACTCAGCAAAATAACTATCATGTGAGGCATAATCAAATTGAAAATTAAAATCATGATGACAAGTTTCATGGTTATCATTATTCTTTATAGCATACATGTCATCACAATACTCATCATAGATAGCAACCTTGTTCTCATAATCAACTGAAACCTCTTCCAAAATAGTGGATTCATCAATAAATGAAGTCATGACCTCTCCAAATCCACATTCATAATTATTACAATAAGATTCAACACCCTCCAAAATAGTGGGATCATTAGTACCTAGAGTTGACACTCTCCCAAACCACTTACATCAATATAATCATCATAAATAGGAGGCATGCTATCATCATAATAAATTTTCTCATCAAAACTTGGGGGACAAAAAATATCATCTTCATCAAACATAACATCCCCAAGCTTGTAGCTTTGCATATGATTAGCATCATGGATATTCAAAGAATTCATACTAACAACATTGCAATCATGCTCATCATAAAAAGATTTAGTGCCAAACATTTTATTAACTTCTTCTTCTAACACTTGAGAAAAACTTTCCTTTCCATCATTTTCACGAAAGACATTAAAAAGATGAAGCATATGAGGCAACCTCGATTCCATTTTTTGTAGTTTTCTTTTATAGACTATATGATGACCCACAAGTATAGGGGATCGCAACAGTTTTCGAGGGTAGAGTATTCAACCCAAATTTATTGACTCGACACAAGGGGAGCCAAAGAATATTCTCAAGTATTAGCAGTTGAGTTGTCAATTCAACCACACCTGGATAACTTAATATCTGCAGCAAAGTATTTAGTAGCAAAGTAATATGATAGTAGCGGTAACAGTAGTAAAAGTAATATTTTTGGGTTTTGTAGTGATTGTAACAGTAGCAACGGAAAAGTAAATAAGCGAAGAACAATATGTGAAAAGCTCGTGGCATTGGATCGGTGATGGAGAATTATGCCGGATGCGGTTCATCATGTAACAGTCATAACATAGGGTGACACAGAACTAGCTCCAATTCATCAATGTAATGTAGGCATGTATTCCGAATATAGTCATACGTGCTTATGGAAAATAACTTGCATGACATCTTTTGTCCTACCCTCCCGTGGTAGCGGGGTCGTAGCGGAAACTAAGGGATATTAAGGCCTCCTTTTAATAGAGTACCGAACCAAAGCATTAACACATAGTGAATACATGAAGTCCTCAAACTACGGTCATCACCGGGAGTGGTCCCGATTATTGTCACTTTGGGGTTGCCGGATCATAACACATAGTAGGTGACTATAGACTTGCAAGATAGGATCAAGAACTCACATATATTCATGAAAACATAATAGGTTCATATCTGAAATCATGGCACTCGGGCCCTAGTGACAAGCATTAAGCATAGCAAAGTCATAGCAACATCAATCTCAGAACATAGTGGATACTAGGGATCAAACCCTAATAAAACTAACTCGATTACATGATAAATCTCATCCAACCCATCACCGTCCAGCAAGCCTACGATGGAATTACTCACGCACGGTGGTGAGCATCATGAAATTGGTGATGGAGGATGGTTGATGATGACGACGATGACAGATTCCCCTCTCCGGAGCCCCGAACGGACTCCAGATCAGCCCTCCCGACAGAGATTAGGGCTTGGTGGCGGCTCCGTATCGTAAAACACGATGAATCCTTTTTTCTGATTTTTTCTCCCTGAACGTGAATATATAGAGTTGGAGTTGAGGTCGGTGGAGCACCAGGGGGCCCACGAGGCAGGGGGCGCGCCGTAGGGGGCAGGCGCGCCTCCCACCCTCGTGGATAGGGTGTGGCCCCCTGGCCTTGATTCTTTTGCCAGTATTTTTTATTATTTCCAAAAATAATCTCCGTGAAGTTTCAGGTCATTCCGAGAACTTTTGTTTCTGCACAAACATAACACCATGGCAATTCTGCTGAAAACAGCGTCAGCCCGGGTAGTTCCATTCAAATCATGCAAGTTAGAGTCCAAAACAAGGTCAAAAGTGTTTGGAAAAGTAGATACGACGGAGATGTATCAACTCCCCCAAGCTTAAACCTTTGCTTGTCCTCAAGCACTTCAGTTGATAAACTGAAAGTGATAAAGAAAAACTTCTACAAACTCTGTTTGCTCTTGTTGTTGTAAATATGTAAAGCCAGCATTCAAGTTTTGAGCAAAGATTATGAACTAACCACATTCAAAATAACACTTAGGTCTCATGTTTACTCATGTCAATGGCATAATCAACTAGCGAGCAATAATAATAAATCTCGGATGACAACACTTTCTCAAAACAATCATGATGTGATATAACAAGATGGTATCTCGCTAGGCCTTTTTGAGACCGCAAAACATAAATGCAGAGCACCTTTAAAGATCAAGGACTGACTAAACACTGTAATTCATGGTAAAAGAGATCCAGTCATACCCAATATAAATTAACAGTAATGGATGCAAATGACATCAATGCTCTCCAGCTGGTGCTTTTTAATAAGAGGGTGATAACTCAACATAAAAGTAAATAGATAGGCCCTTCGCAGAGGGAGGCAGGGATTTGTAGAGGTGCCAGAGCTCGATTTTTGAAATAGAGATAAATAATATTTTGAGCGGTATACTTTCATTGTCAACATAACAACCAAGAGATGGCGATATCTTCCCTGCTACACACATTATAGGCAGTTCCCAAACAGAATGGTAAAGTTTATACTCCCCCTCCACCAACAAACATCAATCCATGGCTTGCTCGAAACAATGAGTGCCTCCAACTAACAAGAGTCCTGGGGGAGTGTTGTTTGCAATTATTTTGATTTGACTTGCATAAAGCATGGGACTGGGCATCCCGGTGACCAGCCATTTTCTCGTGAGTGAGGAGAGGAGTCCACTCCTCTTGAGAATGACCCGCCTAGCATGGAAGATACAGACAGCCCTAGTTGATACCTGAGCTATTCGAGCATACAAAACAGAATTTCATTTGAAGGTTTAGAGTTTGGCACATACAAATTTACTTGGAATGGCAGGTAGATACTGCATATAGGAAGATATGCTGGACTCATATGGAATAACTTTGGGGTTTAAGGGATTGGATGCACAAGCAGTATTCCCACTTAGTACAAGTGAAGGCTAGCAAAAGACTGGGAAGCGACCAACTAGAGAGTGACAACAGTCATGAACATGCATTAAAATTAATAAACATTAAGTGCAAGCATGAGTAGGATATAATCCACCATGAACATAAATATCATGAAGGCTATGTTGATTTTGTTTCAACTACATGTGTGAACATGTGCCAAGTCAAGTCACTCGAATCATTCAAAGGAGGATGCTACCCTATCATACCACATCACAACCATTTTAATAGCATGTTGGCACGCAAGATAAACCATTATAAACTCCTAGCTAATTAAGCATGGCATAAGCAACTATAATCTCTAATTGTCATTGCAGACATGTTTATTCATAATAGGCTGAATCAGGAACGATGAACTAATCATATTTACAAAAACAAGAGAGGTCGAGTTCATACCAGCTTTTCTTATCTCAATCAGTCCATCATATATCGTCATTATTGCCTTTCAGTTGCACGACCAAACGATGTGTATAATAATAATAGTGCACGTGCATTGGACTACGCTGGAATCGGCAAGCATTCAATAAACAGGAGAAGACAAGGCAATATGGGCTCTTGGTTAAATCAACAATAATGCATATAAGAGCCACTTCAACATTTTCATTATGGTCTTCTCCTCTCGACCCCCAAAGAAAAGAAAAGAAAAACTATTTACATAGGAAAGCTCCCAACAAGCAAAAGAAGAACAAGAAATATTTTTGGGTTTTCTTTTAATTACTACTAGTACAGCAAGAAAGTAAACTAGCTAAAAGCTACATCAATTTGTTTTATTTTTCTTAAAGTTTTTAAAACGCGCAAGAAGGAAGCAAAAAAAGAAAATAAACTAGCGTGGATATTATAGTGAAAAAGTATGAGCACCGACAACTAGCAATGAGTGTGTGAACATGAATGTAATGTTGGTGAGAAATACGTACTCCCCAAGCTTAGGCTTTTGGCCTAAGTTGGTTTATGCCCATGGATCAAAGTTGTAGTTGGGGTCGTACTGAGATGAAGCCTCGGGTTGCCACTGGTTGGCAACCTCCTCCGGATCCCACTGGTAAACAGACTGGCGTGGAGGAACAAATTGTGGTTCCGGATCTGGCTCTATAGCTGAGGTGGGGTTCCGGTAGGCCTGAATGGCCTCCAACGGAACAAGGTACTCTCCTGCAGATAAATCAAACAAGGAAGGAGCAGGCAAGGTAATAATCATAGGGTGATTTTTATCAAATAACAGTCTATAGTTAAGCTCCTTTTTCCTGTTCTTAACAATGAAATCATGTGCAACCATACTCTTGTAATCTAGAAAAATAGTAGGCAACAATTTTTCTTCCTTCTCATAATGCCTAATAGGTATATTAAAGTATGCAACAAGGCGTGAGGCGAAGATGCCTCCCAAGATGGGGCCCTTAGTACGGTTAGGATTTAACCAATTTGCAACAATAGTGCCCATACTAAATGAGTCATCACGAAACAAGGCATGGCACAAAATAACAATAGCAGGGGCACTTAGGTTGCCACAGTTTCCGCGACCAATTAAGCATCTACTAGCAAATAATGCAAACTAACGTAAAACAGGAAAATGTATGCTAGTGATTCTTGCACCGGAAACATTCCTTGTTTCCCCTACAGCAATTGTATCAATAAACCCCTCCACATCGTTACGATGTGGTTCCTCTACGCTGCCCGGAAAAGGCAACATGCAAACCTCACAAAATTCAGAGAGGGGCATCTCCTTGTACTCATCATATAAATAGAAATCCACCGAAGGTGGAGACCTCCTAGAATGGAAATGAAAATTTTGCACAAAGATATTAGTGAGTAAAAGGTACTGTTCGCGTTGGTCGCGGAGGAAGTCGGTGAGGCCTGCATTCTCAGCCAATTCATAAAAATCATCATAAATCTCGGCCGCTCTCAAGAAATCATCACAAGGCCATTCACACGGCCGAACTTCCGCGATGCGAGGGAGATTATACTTGGGCCTCTCTTCTTATTCACATTGCTTATCCTTCGAGCTTCGGCTCGAAGAGCCCCTCAAAAACCTCTTCATTATCTTCTGAAAATTTCTAAAAATTTTAGTAACTTAAAATAAAAGTGAACCAAACTCAACAAAATTGATAGCAACTACTCCCACAAGTGCCTAGAGACTATATCATGCATTAAAACTACTTGGGACCATATAAATTTGACATGCAAGCTCAAGAACAGGGTCACCTAGGCAGCAAAAATTTGCAATGAATAAAGCACTAGAACAAAAACTAATTGGACCATTGGATGAGTCACATACCAAAGAACAATCCCCCAAAGCAGTTTTGTGAGAGGTGCTTCGAGCCAGGAGATCGAAAATCACAGCAAAATGAGCTAGAACTCGTGCTTTGAGCTGGTTGGTGATTTTTTTTGGGAGGAAGGAGTGTGTGGTGGCTGGAATAAGTGGAGGGGAGCCACCATGGGCCCACGAGGCAGGGGGCGCGCCCAGGGAGGGTGGGCGCGCCCTGGACCCTCGTGGCCAGGTGCTTGCTCCCCCTGCTGTGTTCTCAGTGCCAGATATTCTCAAATATTCCAGAAAAAATCATATTTTAATTTTGGGGCATTTGGAGAACTTTTATTTTTTGGGTATTTTTTATTGCACGGATAATTCAAAAAACAGACAGAAAATACTAATTTTACTTTATTTCTTCTAAATAACAGAAAGCAAAAGGAGGGTACAGAAGGTTGTGCTTTCTAACTTCATCCATCTCATGCTCATCAAAAGGAATGTACTAACAAGGTTGATCAGGTCTTGTTAACAAACTCATTTTGAATAACATGGAACCGGAGAAATTTCGAATAACACTAGGTTACCTCAACGGGGATATGCACATCCCCAATAATAAGAATATCATATTTCTTCTTGACAGTAGGAAGAGGAAATTCAAAACCTCCAAAAATAATCGATGGAGTTTTTCCAATAGAGTTTATACTATGAACTTGAGGTTTTCTCCTCGGAAAATGTACCGTATGCTCATTACCATTAACATGAAAAGTGACATTGCCTTTGTTGCAATCAATAACAGCCCCTGCAGTATTCAAAAAGGGTCTTCCAAGAATAATAGACATACTATCGTCCTCGGGAATATCAAGAATGACAAAGTCCGTTAAAATAGTAACATTTGCAACCACAACAGGCACATCCTCACACATACCGACAGGTATAGCAGTTGATTTATCGGCCACTTGCAAAGATATTTCAGTAGGTGTCAACCTATTCAAATCAAGTCTACGATATAAAGAGAGAGGCATAACACTAACACCGACCCCAAGATCACATAAAGCAGTTCTAACATAATTTCTTTTAATGGAGCATGGTATAGTGGGTACTCCTGGATCTCCTAACTTCTTTGGTATTCCACCCTTAAAAGTATAATTAGCAAGCATTGTGGAAATTTCAGCTTCCGGTATCTTTCTTTTATTTGTCACAATATCTTTCATATACTTAGCATAAGGATTCATTTTGAGCATATCAGTTAATCGCATACGCAAGAAGATAGGTCTAATCATTTCAGCAAAGCGCTCAAAATCCTCATCATCCTTTTTCTTGGATGGCTTAGGAGGACAAGGCATGGGTTTTTTAACCCAAGGCTCTCTTTCTTTACCGTGCTTCCTAGCAACAAAGTCTCTCTTATCATAACATTGATTCTTTGATTGTGGGTTATCAAGATCAACAGCAGGTTCAATTTCTACGTCATTGTCATTGCTGGGTTGAGCATCAACATGAACATCATCATTAACATTATCACTAGGTTCATGTTCATTACCAGATTGTGTTTCAGCATCAGAAATAGAAATATCATTGGGATTCTCAGGTGTGTCTACAGTAGGTTCACTAGATGCATGCAAAGTCCTATCATTTTTCTTTTTCTTCTTTTTAGAAGGACTAGGTGCATCAACATTAGTTCCTGAGTCACTTTACCCCCTCTAGTTGCAACTCTAATAGCAAAGTCATTATTCTTACTATTCAATTCATTGAGCAAATCATTCCGACATTTAACTACTTGTTCTACTTGAGTGGTAACCATAGAAGCATGTTTACTAATGAGTTTAAGTTCACCTTTAATTCCAGACATATAATCACTCAAGTGTTCAATCATATAAGCATTGTGTTTCAATTGTCTACCAACATAAGCATTGAAGTTTTCTTGTTTAACAATAAAATTATCAAACTTATCTAAGCATTGGCTAGAAGACTTATAATGAGGAATATCACCTTCATCAAATCTATAGAGAGAATTTATCTTTACTACCTGTGTCGGGTTATCAAGACCATATGTTTCTTCAACAGGCGGTAAATTAAGACCATGTATTTCTTCAACAGGAGGTAAATTCTTAACATCTTCAGCTTTAATACCTTTTTCTTTCATAGATTTCTTTGCCTCTTGCATATCTTCAGGACTGAGAAATAGAACACCCCTTTTCTTTGGAGTTGGCTTAGGAGTTGGTTCAGGAAGTGTCCAATTATTTTCATTGGTCAACATATTATTCAATAGAATTTCAGCTTGATCAACAGTTCTTTCCCTGAAAACACAACCAGCACAACTATTCAGGTGGTCTGTGGAAGCATCGGTTAGTCCATTATAAGAGATATCAAGTATTTCATTTTTCTTAAGAGGATGATCAGGCAAAGCATTAAGTAATTGGAGAAGCCTCCCCCAAGCTTGTGGGAGACTCTCTTCTTCAATTTGCACAAAATTATATATATCCCTTAAAGCAGCTTGTTTCTTATGAGCAGGGAAATATTTAGCAGAGAAGTAATAAATCATATCCTGGGGACTACGCACAAAACCAGGATCAAGAGAATTAAACCATATCTTAGCATCACCCTTTAATGAGAACGGAAATATTTTAAGGATATAATAGTAGCAACTTTTCTCATCATTAGTGAACAGGGTGGCTATATCATTTCATTTAGTAAGATGTGCCACAATAGTTTCTAATTCATACCCATAGAAAGGATTAGATTCAACCAAAGTAATTATATCAGGATCAATAGAGAATTCATAATCCTTATCAGTAACAAAGATAGGTGAAGTAGCATAAGCAGGATCATATTTCATTCTAGCATTCAAAGTTTTTTCTTTCAGCTTAGCTAATAATTTCTTAAGATCACTCCTATCATTGCAAGAAGAAAGTCTCTAGCAGTTTCTTCATCCATAACATAACCCTCAGGCACAACAGGCAATTCATATTTAGGGGGAGAATCTTCATCATCACTTTCATCAATATTATCAGTTTCAATAATTTCATTCTCTCTAGCCCTAACAAGTTGTTCATCAAGAAATTCACCAAGTGGCACAGTAGTATCAAGCATAGAAGTAGTTTCATCATAAGTATCATGCATAGCAGAAGTGGCATCATCAATAACATGCGACATATCAGAATTAATAGCGGAAGCAGGTTTAGGTGTCGCAAGCTTACTCAAAACAGAAGGTGAATCAAGTGCAGAGCTAGAAGGCAGTTACTTAGCTCCCCTCATAGTTGAGGGATAAATTTTAGTTTTCTCGTCTTTCAAGTTCTTCATAGTGACCAGCAGATATAAATCCCAAGTGACTCAAAGAATAGAGCTACGCTCCCCGGCAACGGCGCCAGAAAATAGTCTTGATGACCCACAAGTATAGGGGGTCGCAACAGTTTTCGGGGGTAGAGTATTCAACCCAAATTTATTGATTCGACACAAGGGGAGCCAAAGAATATTCTCAAGTATTAGCAGTTGAGTTGTCAATTCAACCACACCTGGATAACTTAATATCTGCAGCAAAGTATTTAGTAGCAAACTAATATGATAGTAGCGGTAACAGTAGTAAAAGTAGTATTTTTGGGTTTTGTAGTGATTGTAACAGCAGCAACAAAAAAGTAAATAAGCGAAGAACAATATATGAAAAGCTCGTAGGCATTGGATCGGTGATGGAGAATTATGCCGGATGTGGTTCATCATGTAACAGTCATAACATAGGGTGACACAGAACTAGCTCCAATTCATCAATGTAATGTAGGCATGTATTCCGAATATAGTCATACGTGCTTATGGAAAAGAACTTGCATGACATCTTTTGTCCTACCCTCCCATGGCAGCAGGGTCCTAGCGGAAACTAAGGGATATTAAGGCCTCCTTTTAATAGAGTACCGGACCAAAGAATTAACACATAGTGAATACATGAAGTCCTCAAACTACGGTCATCACCGGGAGTGGTCCCGATTATTGTCACTTCGGGGTTGCCGGATCATAACACATAGTAGGTGACTATAGACTTGCAAGATAGGATCAAGAACTCACATATATTCATGAAAACATAATAGGTTCATATCTGAAATCATGGCACTCGGGCCCTAGTGACAAGCATTAAGCATAGCAAAGTCATAGCAACATCAATCTCAGAACATAGTGGATACTAGGGATCAAACCCTAACAAAACTAACTCGATTACATGAAAAATCTCATCCAACCCATCACCGTCCAGCAAACCTACGATGGAATTACTCACGCACGGTGGTGAGCATCATGAAATTGGTGATGGAGGATGGTTTATGATGACGACGACGACGGGTTCCCCTCTCCGGAGCCCCGAACGGACTCCAGATCAGCCCTCCCGAGAGAGATTAGGGCTTGGCGGCGGCCCCGTATCGTAAAACGCGATGAATCCTTCTTTCTGATTTTTCTCTCCCCGAACGTGAATATATAGAGTTGGAGTTGAGGTTGGTGGAGCACCAGGGGCCCACGAGGCAGGGGGCGCACCCTAGGGGGCAGGTGCGCCTCCCACCCTCGTGGACAGGGTGTGGGCCCCCTGGCCTTGAATCTTTCGCCATTATTTTTTATTCTTTCCAAAAATAATCTCCGTGAAGTTTCAGGTCATTCTGAGAACTTTTGTTTCTGCACAAAGATAACACCATGGCAATTCTGCTGAAAACAGCGCCAGTCCGGGTTAGTTCCATTCAAATCATGCAAGTTAGAGTCCAAACAAGGCCAAAAGTGTTTGGAAAAGTAGATACGACGGAGACGTATCACTATACTAGTGATAAAACAAGAAATTGAAAGATTCAATTGCAAGATCTAAAGATATACCTACAAGCACTCACCTCCCCGACAACGGCGCTAGAAAAGAGCTTGATGTCTACTATGGAACCTTCTTCTTGTAGACTCGTGTTGGGCCTCCAAGCGCAGAGTGTTGTAGGACAGTAGCAATTTTCCCTCAAGTGGGTGACCTAAGGTTATCAATCCGTGGGAGGCATAGGATGAAGATGGTCTCTCTCAAACAACCATGCAACCAAATAACAAAGAGTCTCTCGTGTCCCCAACACACCCAATACAATGGTAAATTGTATAGGTGCACTAGTTCGGCGAAGAGATGGTGATACAAGTGCAATATGGATGCTAGATATAGGTTTTTTGTAATCTGAAAATATAAAACAGCAAGGTAACTAGTAGTAAAAGTGAGCGAAAATGGTATTACAATGCTTGTAAATAAGGCCTAGGGTTCATACTTTCACTACTGCAAGTTCTCTCAACAATCACAGGTATAGCGAGGTGCTATACAAATGGTTTTTCACCCCTTTCCACGACGGCATTTGGAACTGGCGCCAAGTGAGTGTGGGCGATAGGGGGTTCCTTCCCACACGACCCTGAAACCGTCGGGGATATACCCTCCTGGCACACACGCTTGGCAAAATGAGGTCGTGTGCGACCGGCGAGCGATCAAATACGGTTATATGTACAGTAGTGCTAAAAAATATAATTATACAAGAGAAATTGTTTCTGGTCGTAAGTACATCCCACACAGTCAGTCCCCGCTAAACATTTCCATTCTTATATACATCCCACACAGTCACTCCAAGGAAAATGTTTGCGCAAGGTGGCCTAACACAAACAGTTTTCAAGAGAATGTTGTGTGTGATTGTTAATTGATCCAACACGGTTTATTCCTAGAAACTGTGTGCGTTGCCTGAGGTCATCGCCCACGGTGTTTTCTCAATAACCATTTGCAATAGAAAAACCCAATTAGCAGGCTAATTTCCCTATTATTAATAATCCATTTATTAATCTAATTGACATTCATATTAAGCACATAGTATATTTCATTTCCATATTAAGGAAGCAGGAATTCATAATTGAAATACATCAGAGTACCATATGATATAGCTTCAGCACTCAGCTACCCCATTACACAACTGCACCAGCACCAATTCACATGCAACATCTAGGACCTTTCGAAATTAGCATCATAGACAGTACATAGACAGATGCATCTCATCTGGAAAACTGCTGAAGCAGAAGGCGAATATTGAGCCTTCATTCATGTTGAAGGTCTTTGCAACTTTAGGCTAGTGCATGTGGATGATTGACCATCCATCCTTCGTCCTCTTCAAGAATACTTCAATATTGAACCTTGGGTGTTGGATGAAAACCTTCCTCGCCTCCTGACCATAGAGGTGGTTTGAGACGTAATCATCAGTGAACTACTTTGGAAAGGCCTGAAAACAAGGATGTGCATAAATATCTTATCTATTGGAAATGGGGCAAAGGAATAAAAAATGCAAGGTGTAATAGTTAGTACCATCTTGTAGTGAATTGATGTCTTCTTCATTGTGCAGACAAAGATTTTGTTGTTTTTTGTCGCTAATTTCTTTATCCTAACAATCTTTCTGAGTTTCTTGACTTGATTGATATTCATGGACAACTCATTTCCCCATAGGTCAAACAGTGGGTCAAAACCTCTGGCAGCAGGACCTACATGTGCAAGACCAAATTGTTAAAAACCTAAATATTAGAATGGTTCCTTCAATTGCACAATAATGTGCTATTAGACAACGGACCATGCACGTGTTAACCTCGATTGTAAACCTCAGTGCTTCCCATTGTTTCCCTGCAACACATATAAGGTACTTAGTCATCAGGTTAAGTAAGGGTTCGCATGCTATCAATAAAATAAGTTGATGAAAAATAAGCACATTACAGATTCATCAGATTAATTCAAGCCACATGGAAAACCCATTTATCCAAGCCAAGCATGATTAAGAACTAGGAAATATAGCACTTGTATATGTTTCTCATGTATTAAGTGTAGCCAAATTTGATGTATTCCTCACATGCAGAACAATACAAAATTCTACCCACGACAATGGACATTGCATTGTAGAATAGAACCAAGCAATTAACTAAACACCACAACAAATGAACCGAACATTAACTAAGCACCACATTGCACAATATAACATACTCCTAATAGAAGCTCAGAGAGTTAACCAAACCAAGCATGCTTAACAGCTTGGAAATACAGCAATTGTATTTGCTTCTCATGTATTTAGTACAGCCAAATTCGATTCATTTCTCACATGGTATACTATAACAGAATGCACCCACAACAATTGAACATCGCATTGCAGAATCGAACCAAACAGTTAACTAAACACCACAACAAATGAACAAAACGTTAACTGAGCACCACATTGCACAATATAACATGCTCATAATAGAAGATCAGATAGTTAACCAAACCAAGCATGCTTAACAACTTGGAAATATAGCAATTGTATTTGTTTCTCATGTATTTAGTACAGCCAAATTCGATTTATTTCTTACATGGTATACAATAACAAAATGCACCCACAACAATTGAACATTGCATTGCAGAATTGAACCAAACAGTTAACTAAACACCACAACAAACGAACCAAAAGTTAACTGAGCACCACATTGCACAATGTATAACATACTAGAAGATCAGACGGTTAAACAAACCAAGCATGCTTGACAACTTGGAAATATAGCAATTGTATTTGTTTCTCATGTATTTTGTAAAGAAAAATTCAATTTATTTGTCACATGGAAGACAATACAAAATTGCACCCTGAAGAATTGAACATCACATTTGCAGAATTGAGCCAAACAGTTAACTGAACACGACAACTAATTAACCAAACAGTTAATAAGTGAGCACCACATTGCACGACATATAGAACATATACAGTAGAGCAATAGATTGCATGGTAAAAGTAGATAGCACAATTCACTAGAAATTGTTAAGGAAAGGCAGTAGCTAGCAAACTGGACATGGGTCCTTATAGTGAGCTATTAAGACAAGCTACTCCTCATCGTCGGAGATATCAATGGCGATTGGCTCCTTGGACATGGAAGAGGGCGAGGCCCCCGCATCGTGGGTGCCCTCGTCGTAGTGGTGAGTTGCCTGAGCCGCTCCGAGCAGCAACCTGCTGGCTCTCAAGATGAGGTAAGCACGTGCACGCGGAGAAAACACCTCGTAGTCTTCCTCGAAAGCACCGAGGGTGGCCTCGAGAAAACGCCATGAGCTGTCATTTAAAGAAGCCAACCGTGTCGCGCCATCGACGCGTGAGGCGTCGATGGTTGATGTCGCTTGAAGCTACGTCGATATTTCCCCAAAGAGGAAAGGATGATGCAGCACAGTGGCGGTAAGTATTTCCCTCAGATATGAAATCAAGGTTATCGAACTAGTAGGAGAACCAAGAAACACAATGTAAACATCCTCTGCACACAAAGAACAACACCTCGCAACCCAACGTGTTAAAGGGGTTGTCAATCCCTTTTGGGTAACGGCGCCAGAAACGACGTGCGGACAGGAGAAAGTTGTAATAGATTGAATAAATAGATCGCAAATAAAATAAAGTGCAGCAAAGTATTTTTGTATTTTTTGGTTTAACAGATCTGAAAATAAATGCAAATAAAAAGTAGATCACAAAGGCAAATATGAGAAAGAAGACCCGGGGGGCGTAGATTTCACTAGTGCTTCTCTCGAGAAAAATAGCAAACCGTGGATAAACAAATTACTGTTGGGCAATTGATAGAACTTCAAATAATTATGACGATATCCAGGCAATGATCATTATATAGGCATCACGTCCAAGATTAGTAGACCGACTCCTGCTTGCATCTACTACCATTACTCCACACATCGACCGCCATCCAGCATGCATCTAGTGTATTAAGTTTATGGAGAAACGAAGTGATGCAATAAGAACGATGACATGATCTAGACAAGATCTATCTATGTAGAGATAGACCCATCATTTTATCCTTAGTAGCAACGATACATACGTGTCAGTTCCCTTTCTGTCACTGGGATCAAGCACCGTAAGATCGAACCCACTACAAAGCACCTCTTCCCATTGCAAGATAAATAGATCAAGTTGGCCAAACAAAACCCAAATATCGGAGAAGAAATACGAGGCTATAATAATCATGCATATAAGAGATCAAAGAAACTCAAATAACTTTCATGGATATAAAAAGATATAACTGATCATAAACTCGAAGTTCATCAGATCCCAACAAATACACCGCAAAAGAGTTACATCATATGGATCTCCAAGAGACCATTGTATTGAGAATTCAGCGAGAGAGAGGAAGCTATCTAGCTACTAACTATGGACCCGAAGGTCTACAAAGAACTACTCACGCATCATCGGAGAGACACCAATGGAGGTGGTGAACCCCATCCGAGATGGTGTCTAGAATGGATCTGGTGGTTCTGGACTCTGCGGCGGCTGGATGAATATTTCCTCGACTCCCCTAGGGTTTCTGGAATATTGGGGTATTTATAGAGCAAAGAGGCGGTCCGGGGGCACCCGAGGTGGGCACAACACACCAGGGCACGCCTGGGCCTCCTGGCGCGCCCTAGTGGGTTGTGCCTCCCTCGGGGTACCCCCCAGGTGCAGCCACGGCCCATTGTGTTCCTTCTGGCCCATAAAAATTCTCCGTGAAGTTTCGTGGCATTTGGACTCCGTCTGATATTGATTTCCTGCGATGTAAAAAACATGCAGAAAACAACAACTGGCACTTGGCACTATGTCAATAGGTTAGTCCAAAAAGTGATATAAAATGACTATAAAATGATTATAAAACATCCAAGATTGATAATATAACAGCATGGAACAATGAAAAATTATAGATACGTTGGAGACCTATCAGCATCCCCAAGCTTTACTCCTACTCGTCCTCGAGTAGGTAAGTGATAAAAACAGAATTTTTGATGTGGAATGCTGCCTAACATGTCATATCATATTCTTTTCTTTATAGCATGGACAATTGTACTTTTATGTGATTCAAAGCAATAGTCTAGTTTTGACATAATAATTTAGATACTCAAGCATATCAACAAGCAACCATGTCTTTCAAAATATCAACGCTAAAGTAAGTTATCCCTAGCCCATCATGCTCAACCATTGATTCATTCATGAAACACACTCGAATATTAGCTACACCCAATACTTAAGTACGATCATATTGCCTCCTATTTGGTGCTTTTGTAAGAGAAGATGGAGACTCAAATTCAAAAATAAAAATTGCATAAAGTAAAAGAAAGGCCCTTCGCAGAGGGAAGTAGGGATTTGTAGAGGTGCCGGAGCTCAAAGCGAAAAATTAGAGATAAAAACATTTTGGGAGGTGTATCCATCCGACCAACGAAAACGACTTAAGAGTTCCCAACACTTTCCATGCTAGATATGCCATAGGCGGTTCCCAAACAGACAATAAAGTTTATCCCTTTTTCCACCATACTTTCACTTTCCATGGCTAGCCTATCCACGGTTGCCCTCCATACCAACACTTTCCAAGGAATTTATTATTTGACAACATAAAGTTAATTCATTTTTGCATTTCGGGACTAGGCATCCCTAAAACCTTTGCCTTACTCTCATGCAATGACAAGTGAATAAACACTCATCGTGAGAATAACACATGCAGCATGGAAAATATTAGCCACCCGTCACCGCTCCGCGAGCGAAACAAACACACAAAAGAGAAGTTTATTTCAGAAATTAGAGATGGCACATGCAAATTTGCTTAGAACGGCAAAGGAATATCGCATATAGGTAGATATAGTGGACTCATGTGGCAAAACTGGTTTAAAGGATTTTGGATGCACAAGTACAAATCATACTTGGTGCAAAATGAAGGCTAGCAAAAGATTGAGAAGCGACCAACCAAGAAACAAATAATCTCATAAGCAAGCATTAAGCATAATTAACACCGAATAATGCACCACAAGTAGGATATAATTTCATTGCATGACTATTGACTTTCGGGCTTGCATAGGGAATCACAAACCTTAACACCAATATTCTTACTAAAGCATAATTACTCATCAACATTATTCACATATCACATCATCATATCACAAAACTATTACTAAGAACCAAGTTTATTTTGTCCAATGATCGTTTTTATTATATCCTTCTTGGATATCTATCACTTTGAGACTAATTTTCATGTGTTGCTTTTTATAAGTGTAACATCCCAAAATTCTAAATTTTGGAATGTTATATTAAATAAATGGTTTTGATTGATTGTTTGATTGTGGTGTGGGTGCTTGTGTGAATTTGAGTGAAATTTGAAACTTTTTGAAAGTTAAATGAGAGGGAATGAAATGAATTTCCCAAACTTTCACTTTGCATTCTGATCTCCATGAATTCAAATTCTTTTCAAATAAAAAACCCTAGAGAGAAGATGACATGACTTCTTCCATTTAAAATGAAAAAGGGTTTTGAAAAGATTTGAATTCCATTTGGAAATATTTCAAAAACTTTATGCAACTCAATGAGTTTCATGAGAGAAGATAAGATGACTTCTTCAAATGCTAAGAAAGAGAGTTGGAAGTTTAAAAGAATCAAATTTAAAGTCCCTTTGAAATTATTTTCAATTTGGAGTTATTTGGTTTTTATTCAAATTATTTTTCTCCAAAAATAAAATAAATGGAAATAAGGGTAAAATGATTCCCTTCAATGTAAAATTAGGAGAAAATAAATTTGAAATCATTTTGGTATTTTGAAATGATTTTTATGGGGTTTTATTACAACAGCAGTACTATTTGCTTTATTTAATTTTTTGTGGAATTTATTTGCTGTTAAAAAAATGTTCATGTTGTAGAAAATCTTGTTCTGAATATTTGGACATATAAGATGCCTATGCGAATTTTTCTGTTATTTTTTAGATATATATATTTATTCTGGAAAAATGTTTTAAGAAAAAAAGTTTATCCGCCGATCTGGGCCGCGTCCAGCCCAGCCAGCCCAAAGCCGCGCGCCCCGTCTCCGAGCTCGGGACGAGTCCCGAGCTTGCACGCCCCGCCGCCGCGCCGTGTCCGCCGCGGACTCGTGGCGCCGCCACTTTGGCCCCTTCCCCAAGCCGCCGCTGCCCCTGCCCGCCTTCAAATAGCCGCCCCGACCCCCTCTTTTCCCTCAAGCCGCAGCAGCAGCAAACGTAGCCACCGCGGGAGACCGCGGTCGCCACTGCAAGTCGCCGCCGCCGACGCCGCACTTCGCCGCCCGCTTAGCCACCGCCGCCACCGTCCGCACCCGCCGACGAAGCCACCGCCCACGCCCAAAGCCGAAGCCGCAGCCGCCATCCGTCATTCGCCTCACCCGCCGTCGCTGAAGATCCGTCGCCGTCGACCCGAACGGCCGCTCGAACCGGTAAAACTCCGGGTCCAGTTTATTTTTTGTTCGGTTTTCATTTACAAAAACACCCCGATCTTTTTTTGTTAGATCTATTTAATGAACGTTTTTTGTTTAGGAAGTTTTAGTGAACGTTTTCGTTCCGTAGTTCTGTTTAGCGAACGTCTGTTGGTTAGAACTTTTTTCTTTTTCTGTTTATTTTTGGCTAGGGATCCATCCGTGAATATTTTCTCCGCAGATTAGCCCTTGATCTTTAAACCCTTGTAACTTTTTACTCACTTGTAGAAATCGAATGCCCACTTCTTCGTTATGATCTCCTCTATCCAGTAAACCAACTCAATTATATTTCTGAAAGTTTTAAAATTTGGTTTCAAACAGATTCAAATTCAAACTTGTTTTGGTTATAACTTAAGTTTTATAACTCCAATTTAATTGATTCTTTTTGCAAATCCAAGCTCTTGACATGTACCTTATGTTAAGATCAAAATCACATAATTTTGCTGCTGTTAAAAAATATGTTTATGACCGTGAGTTTTATTTGATGGTTTTGAAGTTTTCCGAAGTGTTTTCTTCGTTCTTTTGGATCTTTGAGTGATTGCTTATGTGTGGTTATAATTGCTTTCTCACGATAGATTGAACGGAGTGTGACGAGTAGAACTATCAGGAATTATGAGTGCAAAGAATCTTCATCAACAGTCCAAGGCAAGTTCACACCTTGATCATATTTTTTTCTATACCCAGTTTTTACTATGCATTAGTTCACCCTTACAAATTTGCATGAGTAGGATTTGGGAACTGGAATTTGCTATGTAGTGCATGAGGTAGGAACCTATGATCCTTTAAACACCCCAGGGATATTTGTTGTGCTATATATTGCTTAGCCATGCTTGTAGACGGGGATTGGTTTGTGAGAATTCATGAAAGATGCGAGAGATAATAACTAAGGGAAACTTAAGGTGGAAACTTTAATACACATCTGGGTGGAATGGTTGAGGCACCCTGGGGATACCGGTGGCTTGACCGGGCACCTGGGGAATCCAGTGTTGTCCTAGGAGATCCCGGGGTACCCGTGTAATCATCCTATGGAGTGCCACCCAGGCTCAAAGGAATCATAAGATTATTTATGCTAGAAACTTCCGTGTGCAGCCACAAGCCATTATGTGCTCTGGCATAGTTAAGTAAGTTGTGGGAAACGTTTCCATGATAGGCTAGCAGATGTAGGGGATTGTAGGTGTACCGGCCTATCTGTCGGTTAAGGGGACCTCCTCGGAAAGACTATGTCTCGATCATTCATTTCTCAAACATCATGCAGTGCGAGAAATTCAACGGAGGAGATCGAGTCTTGTGGGGAAAAGTGCGCAAACCTCTGCAGAGTATACAAACAAATCATGATTAGCCGTGTCCCCGGTTATGGACATTTTGAGTATCTGGTATTTGAATTATTGGTTGATCTCATCACTCTATTTAATGAAATTGTTGGGTTATTAATGATTTGGTGATTTTTGGGATTGAGTTGGGGTTACCTTCTCAATATGGGTAATTTAACTTGGTAGTAAAATAAAAATGTATTCCTTTGTTGTAGGGAAAAATTAGCTTTATGCAAAATTGAACTTAGAGTCTCCACCAGCCAAATATGCATATAGAGATAGACAATTTTCATTTTTATCCTGTGGTGTGAAATTGCCAGTACATTCAATGTACTGACCTACATGGCTGCAACGTCTCATGTTGCAGGAATCTTACGACGAGTAAGTGATACGTTAGGGTTACAATGTCTACACTCAACTTTGCCGTTGGTGTTGTTGGGACTCCACAACCTTGTAGTTACTTCCGCTATATGGATTGAGGTAATAGTATTTATGTTACTTTATAGATGTGATTTACCTCTGTTATAAATCCTCGAGTACTGTGTGTGTCAGCATACCGATCCAGGGATGACACTTAAGAACAGAGACTTCGGTCTATTTGGGTCGGGTCGCTACAAGATGGTATCAGAGCACATGTTGACTATAGGACGTGACCCCTAGAAACTGGCAAGCCCATAGGAAAGGATTTCTCTAAAACTTTATTTTCAAAGGAGATCCCTTAACTCTCATCTTTTCTAAAGCTTTACAAAGTATTTTCCTCTCATCTCAAATATTTAGACTATACCCTTTCCCCTTTTGACCGCGCGAAGATTTAGCTGATGAGACCACTCTGAGAAGATATCGGACAACTAAGACCACTTCGGAATGAAGAGGATTTTACCGAGCATTATAATAATGGAAACTACAATGGTTGAAGACTCCGAAGACTAGGCGAATTTGAAGGCTCTGAAGAATTTCCAGATTGGTATGACCTAGGAAGGCTACCCTGATGGAACTTGTTAGACTATTGAAGCTGTCAATATCCGAGATCAAGGTGTGTTGGAGAAAGACTGAAACATGGAGCGCTAAAACTCAATGTTTTTGTCAAGAAAATCCTAAGGCAGGAGATATCAACTATGGAATGATAGCTCATGGCAATGACATGGGCATAAACACGGCTATCCATGATGTTATCGCCCGCCTATGCTATTTTCACCGTGCTGAGTTAAGCATGCATTTCTTCGGAAGGATTGGATAACAAAAGGGCTAATGGAGCACCTATCAGCAAAAGATGAAGTTTTAACCTTGGCTGGTGTATTGCCAGGATCTGGAGTATTACATCAAGAATTTTAAGATGGACCTTCAGGAAGCCGTATTTGACAAGGAAGCATTTCGTGAAGAACTCGGGACCCAGAAGCAGGAAGTAGCCAAGCTGGAGGAGCAAAACCTCGAGATACCGGAGATTCATCAGGAACTGAAGGACAGTAGAACCATGGTTCATGCCAAGGATGTTGAAACCCAGAAGTTTGGAACGCAACTCCAGAATATTAAAGGACGTCACGAGAGACTTCACGTCAACAGAAATGACCTGGCAGAAGAACTTTAGAAGGACAAGCACGATCGGAAGAAGCCATCGAAGACATGAACAAGACTTGAAGAGTTTGGCGACTTTGAAGATTTATTGACCTTTAGAAGACCAAACCCCTGTTATATACTTACGTTAGATGCGACGATTGTGAGCTGTCATTTGTTTGATGTTTTTCCGACAGCCACAAAATAAAAATCTGTCTCTTCAAAAACTATTGTTTGTATTTTGTGTATCCCTCTATATCTCTCTTATCTCACCCCAAAACCGTTGGAACCAATAGAGGATGAATGGAGATGAACTCATATTTTTCTGGACCGATGACTAAATTGGAGACGGACCGATGGATTCAGAACATGGAAGATCACATGAAGAATAACACTATAGCCGGAAAGGATATGCCCCAGCATGCTCTTCAGTGCTTTGAAAGAGGTGCTGCTACTTGGTGGAGGATGTACCAAACCATCAATGGATGGTAGGGAGTAACCAGTTGGAAAGAATTTAAGTTGACTCTGCAAAGGTCTCGTCTTGTGTCCCCGAATTTGAAGCCTTATGGAAATGATATGAAGAAACCTTGTGCATGCAAGCTCTGTGGAGAAATAGGACACAACCATAAAGAACACAAGGATGAATGCCCTCATTGTGAAGAAGGTCACCCAGCTGAAGAATGCCCAACTAGGCAGATTACTTGTTTCTTGTGTGAAGGGACTACCCACTACCCTGCTCAGTGTCACATTTACCCCGTGGTTCAAAGAACCATCCAGCAGAAGAAAGTAGCAATGAAAGGAGCCCTCGTGGAAATTTTAGAAGAACCTGTGATGAAGGAAGAGGTGGAGGACACACCCGAAGAAGACCTAATTAAACCCTGCACCAAGTCATGCTATTCATGTGGAGAAGAAGGACACATCTTCCAGAATTGTCTGAAGGGGGATCTAGTAGCATTCCCGACAGTGGAAGTAGAGTATGACCCATAGGGAATAGAAGCCCTGATTGGCACGGGAAATTCTATAAAGAAGGACCTGAGTCATATCACATGTTTCAGGTGCAAAGATTCAGGACACTACTTCAGTGATTGCCCAAAAGGGAAGACGAGGACCCAAGGAGGCTACGTGATCACAAGGAAACCTCGGGACTTGTCAGAAGTAATATGTTTCCACTGTAATGAAGCAGGGCACTTTGCTAGAGATTGTCCCAATGAGGATATTCGTGTTAAATAGTTAAGTCTGTGAGGAATATAGTAGTAGTAGTGGGAACATTTCTTTTTATATTCAGGTGTTGAGTTGAGGCATGTAATGGAAATGCAAGAGATTGGAATAAATTCATGAAATCAATAAAGTTCATGTGTCATGATTTCATACGTTGAATTTTATGATTTGT
This sequence comes from Triticum aestivum, assembly GCF_018294505.1. Lineage (NCBI taxonomy): Eukaryota > Viridiplantae > Streptophyta > Magnoliopsida > Poales > Poaceae > Triticum > Triticum aestivum. The sequence goes on along the minus strand of NC_057814.1, from coordinate 404,928,914 downwards.
TACTCTATGAAGAAATATTTTGACCATTTTTGAGGATAAGAAATATGGTCCATGGAAGAATTTGTGCAATTCCCAGGGTGGTAGTACCCTGTGAGGACCCTTGACCCCTGGAAAAGATAATGATATTCCACGAAGTGGACTTCGGACAAAATAAGTACAAGCTCTATCTGGATATGTGGGATACCCCAAGAATATGAAGGGATGAAGTACTATTGGATATAAAGGAGGTATAATGTTGGTAATATGGAGCAATTGTAACCCCAGGATGAGTTGAAGCTATAAATGTGATGAGGTGGGCCCATAACCCACAGGCTCCAGGACCTGCCAAGAAGCAAGCACACCCTTGCTGAAGGAAAAACCCTGGAAGAAGTCACGTTTATCAACAGACGATCTTTTAGGAGTTTACCAAAACCTGGAAATTGTGAAGAAACGACAGATGTTTGTTTGGCTTGCAGAATCAATGGATTTATCCGAACTTGGTTCGTCGAGAAGAGAAGTTCTGCAATGCTTGTGAGGATGACCGAGTGTTAGAATGCGAGATTCGCTAAACCATATACATGTTAATGATTTGGGTGCGGGATGGATTGATCACCATACGGACTTACTCTTATTATTCGCCTTGCTATATGGGACGGTAAATCTAAGTGACTTACCCATAGTAGAGCGACGACGATGAAAACCTTGTTTGAACCTTAGAATGGTATGACAATTTTTCCCATTGTACAAGGCAGCTGTTGCCAATCGTAGGTCATACGGTGAGAATGAAGCCCAGACCCGTTTTCTGCAGGGACCCAGTCAAATTGTTTGATGACCACCATGAGATATTGATAGTTGTTTAGTATTGGCGCCAGACCCGTCAGATAAGAAGACCCAGTCACAGAAGAACCGTACCAAGATGAAAGGACACAACAATTGAGGAAAAAGGTTATGCCACTACCGGAAAAGCACAGAGAAGGAATTATCCTGAAGATCTGAGAAGATCGACACTGTCAATAATAAGGATGGAGTATATGAGTTTTGATGGAACTGTAATGATGTTTCTAAGGGTGGTAGCACCCGAGACCCCCTGTGACAATCGATGGATTTTGAGGAGACCCCCGAACCTAACCTATTTCTTGGTAGCCTCTCCGAATCTCGAGGGCGAGATTCATTTTGGAATGTTATATTAAATAAATGGTTTTGATTGATTGTTTGATTGTGGTGTGGGTGCTTGTGTGAATTTGAGTGAAATTTGAAACTTTTTGAAAGTTAAATGAGAGGGAATGAAATGAATTTCCCAAACTTTCACTTTGCATTCTGATCTCCATGAATTCAAATTCTTTTCAAATACAAAACCCTAGAGAGAAGATGACATGACTTCTTCCATTTAAAATGAAAAAGGGTTTTGAAAAGATTTGAATTCCATTTGGAAATATTTCAAAAACTTTATGCAACTCAATGAGTTTCATGAGAGAAGATAAAATGACTTCTTCAAATGCTAAGAAAGAGAGTTGGAAGTTTAAAAGAATCAAATTTAAAGTCCCTTTGAAATTATTTTCAATTTGGAGTTATTTGGTTTTTATTCAAATTATTTTTCTCCAAAAATAAAATAAATGGAAATAAGGGTAAAATGATTCCCTTCAATGTAAAATTAGGGGAAAATAAATTTGAAATCATTTTGGTATTTTTAAAATGATTTTTATGGGGTTTTATTGCAACAATAGTACTATTTGCTTTATTTTAATTTTGTGGAATTTATTTGCCGCTAAAAAATGTTCATGTTGTAGGAAATCTTGTTCTAAAATTTTGATATATAATATGCCTATGCGAATTTTTCTGTTATTTTTTTAGATATATATATTTATTCTGGAAAAATGTTTTAATAAAAAAAAGTTTATCCGCCGAACTGGGCTGTGCCCAGCCCAGCCAGCCCAAAGCCGCACGCCCCGTCTCCGAGCTCAGGACGAGTCCCGAGCTTGCTGAGGGAGTCCTGGATTAAGGGGTCCTCGGGCATCCGGCCTATATGACATGGGCTAGACTGATGGGCTATGAAGATACAAGACAGAAGACTGCTTCCCGTGTCCGGATGGGACTCTCCTTTGCGTGGATGGCAAGCTTGGCGTTCGGATATGTAGATTCCTTCCTCTGTGAACTGACTTTGTACAACCCTAGTCCCCTCCGGAGGGTTTAGTCCGTAGAGGCAATCATAATCATACAGGCTAGACATCTAGGGTTTAGCCATTACAATCTCGTGGTAGATCAACTCTTGTAATCCTCATATTCATCAAGATCAACCAAGTAGGAAGTAGGGTATTACCTCCATCAAGAGGGCCCGAACCTGGGTAAACATCGCGTCCCCTGTCTCTTGTTACCATCGACCTTAGACGCACAGTTCGGGACCCCCTACCCGAGATCCGCCGGATTTGACACCGACATTGGTGCTTTCATTGAGAGTTCTGTTGTGACGTTGAAGATAGGGTTGAGGGCTCGCCTTGTCATCAAGGATAGTATCACCACTGGAGGAGCCCTGGCCTCAGGTCAAACCCTTCGGCAGGGCGGCTTTACCATGACCGCCCGTTCGGCCATCAAGCCGACGATGACTTCTCGGGTCATCAAAAACCGTCTCCGTATTGACTCCGAATACTCCAGACGGATGGATCCGGTGGAGTTGTCGTCTTTAAACGAACTCCTGGATCGCATCACTGCCTTGGGGGTCGCTACAGACTATGATCAGGTTGGGCTTAAACCCGATCAGAGAGAAATCAAATCTCTATCGATCACCCATCAGATAACGGTCGTAGAGGAGCAAAACAACAACTGTTCCCCGGTATTGAGGACGAGCTATGTTTGGATTTCCGAATTCGGAGAGCCAGATACCTGTCTGTGGAACGACACGCCTAGTCCTCCGAACCTAGAATCGGACGGTGGGTCTGAAAAATCAGTTGACATCCCAGAGCCCGAACTATTAAGCTCGGAAGTTTTTCAAAGTCTGGATCCCAAATTGGGTCAGGGTTCGGATTTAAAGCCACCCACCCACCACAAGCAATATTCGCCAAACAATTCTAGACCTCCGGATATATGCAACCTCATGCATGTACGACAGCAGTCTCAGGAAACAGTCCATCACTTTTGGGCCAGATTCCTCCTTGACAAAGACAAGATTAAAGATTGCTGCAACGAGGATGCGATTTCAGTATTCTGCAATAATTGCACGGATGAAGGAATCCTCAACACCATCAACCGCCGTCGCGTATTACACTTCGCTAACTTGGCAACCATAGTATAGAAGTATTGCGCAATGGAGAGCGCCTAGAAAACTCAGACAGCTCGCTGGGAACCACCAGCCTTCACTCAACCCCTTGAGCAGGCGAATAGGGTGCACCCTCGCACGGCACCCGGCCCCATATTGAAGAAAACTAAGCCCACTACAGGACGCGGAACCGTTCTGGAGGGATGGCTCGATAGGCCATGCAAAATACACACGACACCGGACACCGAACCAACCCACAGCCTTAGAGCATGTTGGATACTCCGGCAAGTGGCCAAACGCGGCAAGGATATCCTCACCAAAAACACCTCAGAGCAACGTCCCCCGGACGACGACGACCTCAGAGTATTTACGGTCTTCGAGACTTCCGCTTCAAACAATCGGCACAAGAGGGCACTCCGCGACCTCGGCGAAGTTTGCCAAGTCGCAGCAATAAACCCCTGGAACGACACGGCCATAACTTTCAATGCCAGTGACGAACCAAAATTCCGGTCAGTCCAGGCACCAGCCGCCCTGGTCCTCAATCCAATTGTGGACGGCTTTCGGCTCACTAAAGTGCTCATGGACGGCGGCAGCGGACTAAACCTCATCTACGAGGATACACTCAACAAAATGGAAATAGACAGGAACCGCATCGAGCAAAGTAACACGACCTTCCGAGGTATTATTCCCAGCCGGGAAGCACGACGCGCGGGGAAAATTACACTTGACGTGGTATTCGGCACGCCGGAAAATTATTGGTCCGAAGAGATAACCTTCCAAGTGGCCCTTTTAACAGGGGATATCATGCCCTGTTGGGGCGAGATGCATTCACACGCTTCCAAGCTATACCTCATTACGGGTACTTGAAGCTCAAGATGCCCGGGCCCAACGGTATTATCACTCTCGTTAGCGATCCGGACATAGCCCTCCGCGCCGAAAACAAAACGGCATCCCTGGCCCTAGAGGCACTGTCCGAGGCCCTCGCGGCCGAAGAGTTAACCGCATTACGCTCCACGGTGGACAGGGACGACGTAATTCTTGATAAGCAGCCCAAATCCACCTCCTTCAAACCAGCAGATGAAATAGTCAAATTTCAAGTCCACCTGACGGACCCCAAGAAGACAGCTTCCATTGGAGTGCAGCTGGACCCAACAGTTGACGCCGCACTACGAGCGTTGCTACGCGAAAACTAGGACATATTCGTCTGGCACCCTTCTGATATGCCAGGGATCCCACGTAGGCTGGCCGAACACAGCCTCAATATATTGAAGGGATATAAGCCGGTCAAGCAAACACTGCGGCGCTTTTCCGAACCCAAACGACAAGCTATGGGGGAGGAGCTAGCCAATTTAATTGAGGCTGGATTCATCAGAGAAATAAAACACCCGGACTGGCTAGCAAACCTGGTGATGGTACCAAAGAAGGATAAATCCTGGCGCCTGTGCGTCAATTTCAAAGACCACAACAAGGCATGTCCTAAGGATCCCTTCCCCCTCCCCCGCATCGATCAGATCATCGATGCTACCGCACGACTCACTGTGTTTCCTCGACGCATACTCCGGATACCATCAAATCAAGATGAAGGAGTCTGATCAAGCCGCAACAGCATTCATTACCCCATACGGGCCTTTCTGATTCAACACTATGCCCTTCGGGCTCAAAAACGCCGGCACCACCTACCAACGCATGATTCAAACATGCCTAGAGAAACAAATCGGCAAGGCAGTTGAAGCATATGTGGATGACGTAGTCATCAAGACTAGGCACGTCGAGTCATTAATAGACGACCTACGTCTCACATTCGACAACCTCCGCACATATGACATCAAGCTCAATTCGGAAAAGTGTGTTTTAGGCGTTCCCGTTGGAAAACTGCTGGGCTTCATCGTTTCCAATAGAGGAATTGTGGCAAATCCAGCCAAAATCCGGGCTCTGTCACAATTGGCTATACCAACAGATCTTAAACAGGTCCAAAAACTAGCCGGTTGCGTGGCAGCTTTAAGCCGCTTTATCTCCAGATTAGGAGAAAAAGCATTGCCACTGTATCGCCTTCTCCGACGCACTGACCACTTCGAGTGGACGGATGCGGCAACGGCCGGATTGGAAGAAATAAAGGCTCTTTTAGCGAGCAACCCAATCCTGGCCGCGCCAAACGTCGGCGAACCAATGTCATTATACATCTCTGCAACACACCAGGTGGTGAGCGCGGTGCTCGTCGTTGAGCGAGAGGCGGACGGACACAAATTCCCACTCCAGAAGCCGGTATACCATGTATCCACGGTCCTCGCACCATGCAAATCCCGGTACGCCCATTACCAAAAGATAGCGTATGCGGTCTTCATGGCATCCCGGAAGCTACGGCACTACTTCCAAGAGTGCTCTATTACGGTGGCTTCCGAAGACCCACTCAATGACATAATAAACAACCGCGACGCCACGGGCCGGATTGCTAAGTGGGCCATTGAGCTCCTTCCATTCGACATAACATACAAACCATGCCAAGCCATTAAATCCCAAGTACTGGCCGACTTCGTCGCCGAATGGACAGAGGCCGAAGTCCCTAAAGAGTACGACACATATTCCAACTGGGTCATGCACTTCGATGGCTCTAAAATGCTGGCCGGCTTAGGAGCGGGCGTTTTCTTAACGTCCCCCACTGGTTACACAGTCCAGTGCGTACTCCAAATATTATACACAGACTCCAACAATGCAGCCGAATACGAGGCCTTATTGCACGGTCTTCGGATGGCTGCCTCTATGGGCATACAACGCCTGGAGGTGCACGGGGATTCGAATCTCGCAATATCCAAATAAATGGAGACTTTGACGCCAAAGATCCGAAGATGGTGGCCTATCGTAACGCCATACTCAAAATATCAGCTCAGTTCAAGGGACTCGAGTTTCATCATGTGGCTCGGGAAAGCAATCAAGCGGCGGATGTCCTTGCTCGCATGGGCGCCAAGCGTGACCCCGTCCCACCTAACATCTGTTGGGAAAGGCTCCTCAAGGCATCCGTGGTGTGGCAGGATGAGAGCGGCAACATTAGTCCGGATCCGATTACACTCGCAGATTCCGAACACGATACCGATATCATCGGGGGCTCAGCCACTGAAATAACATCATCGGCCCATCTAATAATGGCAGTAATTGCCCCATGGACTAAACCCTTCTTGGCGTACCTTAATGGGCGAGAGCTCCCTGAGGACCAGAATGAGGCTCGCTGCATCGTTCGGCGCTCCAAAGCCTACAAGGTCCGTGAAGGAGAGCTCTACAAGAAAAGCGCTACCGGAGTCCTTCAAAGATGTATCTCCGAAGAAAAGGGATGGCAGCTCGTAGCCGAAATCCATGCTGGTCTCGGCGGTCACCACGCTGCTACTCGGGCTCTCGTAAGTAAAGCCTTTAGTACAGGTTTCTTTTGGATGACGGCCCAAGCAGATGCACAGGACCTTGTCCAACGTTGCGTCGGATGCCAGCTTTTCGCCAATCAAAGCCATATGCTGCCTACTGCTCTACAAACAATCCCCGTTACTTGGACTTTCGTGGTCTGGGGGGCTTGATATGGTCGGACCCCTTAAAGGAGGAAGCCATAAGAAAAAATATCTGCTAGTCATGGTAGATAAATTCACCAAATGGATAGAGGCCAAACCAGTGAAAACGGCCGAAGCTGGACTAGTGATAGACTTTATATCCAGTGTCATGCAACATTATGGTGTCCCACAGAGCATCATCACCGATAACGGCTCCAATTTCACAGCCGACGAAGTGAAAACCTGGTGTGCTAAATTGGGCATTAAGCTCGATTACGCCTCGGTCTATCATCCACAAACAAATGGTCAAGTCGAACGAGCTAATGGTCTTATTATGAGCGGCATCAAGCCTAGACTAGTGCGGTCTTTGAAAGAATCATACAAGCACTGGGTTGAGGAGCTTGACTCCATACTCTAGGGGCTGTGGACCACGCCCAATCGCACTACCGAATACACACCATTCTTCATGGTGTACGGCGCAGAGGCCGTTTTGCCCTGTGACATAATTCATGACTGACCTCGAGTGCGCATGTACGAAGAGAGAGAGGCCGAGCTCGATCGGCAGGACAGTCTAGATGCCCTAGAGGAGGAGCGGGACGTTGCGAAAGCCCGTTCTGCATTCTATCAACAACAGGCTCGCAGATACCAAAGCAGAGAAGTGCGGGCCAAGACTTATAATGCTGGTGAACTCGTTCTACGCTTGCTAGAAAGGAAAAAGGACAAACTCAAGCCCAAGTGGGAGGGTCCCCTCATCATAGATGAGGTTCTCACTGGAGGAGCGTACCTCCTGCGTGATGCATCTGAAAATCGCCTAGAGCCGAACCCGTGGAATGCCGCAAGACTCCGAAGATTCTACGCCTAGAGCCATACTCTTTGTTAGTCTTCTTCTCCCTTTGTATCCATTCTTACTCTCTTTAATTTTTTCTTTTTCTCTAGATTTATAGCTCTTTTGCGGCCAAACCGCACACCTATGATGTGCACATCCTTAAATGTATACACTCATAATACCTGGGGGCTTCTTTTACAGAAGCTTATTATTATTTTCCGAGCATCAAGCTCAACACATATGTGTCCTCTTCCACATATGTACCTTTTCTTCGCCATTATATGCATCGTTATGACTTAGTTTTTGCAAAGCTGGGTTGCCTGGCTCCTGTACCTATGCCCTACGTTCCTGTTTGTTTGGCTAGGGCATAAAGGGAGCACCTCTGCGATTGTTACAGCCGGGTCATCCGGACGTGTACCTCAGACTGGGTGAAGCCAAAAGCTGGCGTTCTTAAGGGAATATTCGGTCGGCGGACTAAAGATGTTTTACACTCATTACACTATGAACCCCCGGATGTTACGTCTACTGTGACTTTTCGGTCACAGTTCGGACATGCATACCAACGCATGTTCACCCAGGGAAAGGAACCCTTAACGGAACTATTCTCTCTGGAAGATGTTTCTTACAATCAACATGTAATATAAGATAGCTAGCTGGATACAACTTGTCTGCTAAAGCAACTATGACCCCTACGCCTGGTTTCCACGCATACCCCGGTCTGTATTGCCACTCTGGTATTCAGAAACACTCCGCACCTTCAGGTCCAGAGGTCAAAGCGAAAAGGTCTGCCATGACAATCGTTTTACAATCCGGCTAGGGACAAATTTGTCCATTGAAGTACATAGTCACTTGGACTCAAAAACTTCTTCCTCTATGCCATCTAACAAGCTATCTAGCTTACAGTCCTGTTGGGAATACTTGGCGGCTATCTTTACTTGATCATATACCAAACTAACTGGAATTTCTTTTCCATCTGACCCCCGAGGTCCGACCCGGGCCATATGATTCGGATCAAGCCTTGTGTACCGTGTTTTTACCATGGCCCAGGCCTCTCCCGCACCTTCTCGGCAGGACGATATCTTCCATAATCGAAAGCGCCGCCGAGCTCCCTGGAATAGCTTCACAAGCTCCTCCATACTTCCTGGAGGAGAGGCAGATGGCCACAAAGCTTTGGCAATGCTCCACATTGCTTGCCGAGCTCGCTCGTGCAGTTGGGACATCTCTTGCAGCAGGTCGCCTTAAGAGCCGAACATTTCCTCTTCGGGACGGTCAGTCAGCATACCTACAGACATAAATCTTTTAGGTCATCTCTTCGCCAAATTGCATGAAGGTAAGTTTAATAGCATACTGAATATGCCGCCTCGTAGCCTCTTATTCTCCTTGACGGCGTCAGCTAGCTGGACTCGCACATCTTTTAGTTCTTCACCCAGTAGGGTGTTGGAATCCTGCAGCTTGTTCTTCTCATCTCTGTCCCGTTTCAGCACACGTTCTCTTGCGGCCAGTTGCCTTTTGGCCTCTTCTTCACCCGCCTGCGCGACTTTCAGTTCCCCTTTCAGTTGATCTGCTGATGCTGTCATCGGAAATGCCACAGTATTAACATTACTGGTATATGATTACATTTTCTGGATGGAGGGGAACATTACCAGGCGTTGTCTTCTTGGATTTTTCCAGTTCAGCGGTAATCGCAACCAGCTGGGTCCGACACTTTTCCAGCTCTTGAGACAACAGGCTTTTCTTCTCCGTGAGTGCCTGATTATACAATGATCCTTAAATCAGCTATATCAACTGCTTCAAGTCTCAGGGGCTACTGGTATATGATTACCAAATCCGTACAATGCGTACTTACCCGCATATCTTTTAAATGCTGGTGTGTGGCTCTGGTAAGCCCGTCCCGAGCAGCTCGAATGTATGCATCGGCCGAGCTGAAGGCGTTAAATGGCTCTTTTGTAAAACCGGGGTCGTGAAGAGCGGCCCTCCGGCGCCGATGATTCATGGCGCTCTCCACTTCAGAGTTCATGCCAGACATATCATTTGAATCCTCTGCAGAAGGACAATCCGGTGTCACTCTCGTGTCAGCCATCGTCCTTAGGGTAGGGTCTGGAATCCGACTGGTGGAGGCGCGACCGACGGGATCCCCGGACAAAGTCCGGTGAACGCTCTTCCTGATAAGATGCAGCAGATGATGTCACAGTTTGATGTGACGGCCAGGAGGCATATTTAAAAAGCCATACCTCTTTGATGAAGGTTCGGCCGTGTTATCGTCTGCCTTCCTCTTCGACGACTTGTCCGGCGCGGGCGCAGCTCTCTTACAAGATGCCTCTGGTGTAGCATGGCGCGCCGAGCGCCTCCCTTTTGAGCACAAGATAGTGCGATGGGTGAGGTATAGTGAGGAAGCTCTTTCAGAGGAGATGTCTTCTGATTACTTACATGTGAGGCAGGAAGGAGGCCGGGATAGTCGGCCATGATGGCCACTTCTGTGCCATCGTAGCTCGCTTGGTAGAATACTCCCTCCTCAAGCTCTACAAATATGTCTGGATCCTCTTCGAATCCGGGGTCGAGGTCCCGGTTATGGCCCTCTGGCTGTGGAGCGAGGCTATGGATCCCCGCGGTAACGTTCCGCCACTCATGTTACAAATGGATGAGTTAAAGTCAATTAAAAGTGACTCAGGGGGAGGATTGAGTAAAGTGGTGGGATTAAAACTCACCCAGCTAGGAGGATTGTACATGAGAAATCCATCTCGGCGTTTAAGACGAGTGAACTCCTCTTTCTCCCCTTTGTACAGTTCGGCCAGTATTTTTGCCGAAGCGGCGGGTGTGTCTGGACCCTTCCGTCCGCAGCGTGAGGCATCGTCTTCCCCATTATAGTGCCACATAGGGAGCCCTCTGAATTGGAGCAGCTGGACACCCCGCACTATGGAAGTCACCATTACCTTGATTATTGATAATCCGGACTGGGCGAGTCTCCTTATCTTGCCCATTAATTGACGGACTTTCCGCGCTATCTTCCTCCTCGAGGCTCCGAGGGCGCCAGTTGTGGCGTTTCTTCAATGGAGCACTAGAAAATTAGGGAAGACCCATGCGGATTGGGTCGGGGAGAGCGACGTCCTCAATATAGAACCACTCTGAGGGCCACTCTTCAGATGCCTTCTTCGGTGTGCCGGATAGGTATCCGGTCCCGGCTATGCACCATACCTCAGCGCCGCCCACCTCGAATACCGATCCCTCTTGGGTGCGAGGGACGAGGCAGAATAGCTTTCTCCATAAATCAAAGTGGGCCTCACAACCCAGGAATAGCTAGCAAAGAGCAACGAAACCCACGATGTGCAGGATTGAGGCCGGCGTGAGGTTGTGCAGTTGGAGGCCATAATACTCCAGGAGTCCTCGGAGGAAAGGGTGGATTGGAAATCCGACGCCTCTTAACAAGTAGGAAACGAAGCACACCCATTCCCCCTGGTTAGATTGGGGAAATTTTCCGCCAGGGCTTCGCCAGAGAAGGAGGTCAATCCTGCCCAAACAAGGACTAGATCCACAGGGGAGAAATCTCTGCGCTTGAAGCTTAACCAGCTGATCATGGGATACTGAGCATTTCTCCCAGTCGCCTTTTTCGGGGCCGTGGGGGCTGGAGGAAGAACTGGGAACGCTAGCCATGTTGGAATGGTTTCTCCTGGCGAGCTCTAAGGATTTTCTGCTTGATGTGGAATGGGATCTGAGATCCAATCTCTTTAAATAGATGCCTTTCTTGCACGGCTGAGGTGTTATGTGCAAAAAATACCCTGCCCTTTCGTATTCGCTCGACACATGGAGGTAGAAGCAATGAAGGCACAGAAGCCGAGGGGCATGACATTAAATCACAAGCTGAATACAGCTCTCTAAGTCAGGTGCTTTGAAGTAATCGGAGGAGGAACCCGTCTTGCAATGCCGAAGACAATATGCGCGCCGGATACTTCGTCATTGAAGCCTGGTTCGGGGGCTACTGAGGGAGTCCTGGATTAAGGGGTCCTCGGGCATCCGGCCCATATGACATGGGCCGGACTGATGGGCTATGAAGATACAAGACAGAAGACGTCTTCCCGTGTCCGGATGGGACTCTCCTTTGCGTGGATGGCAAGCTTGGCGTTCGGATATGTAGATTACTTCCTCTGTGAACCGACTTTGTACAACCCTAGTCCCCTCCGGTGTCTATATAAACCAGAGGGTTTAGTCTGTAGAGGCAATCATAATCATACAGGCTAGACATCTAGGGTTTAGCCATTACGATCTCGTGGTAGATCAACTCTTGTAATCCTCATATTCATCAAGATCAATCAAGCAGGAAGTAGGGTATTACCTCCATCAAGAGGTCCTGAACCTAAGGAAACATCGCGTCCCCTGTATCCTATTACCATCGACCTTAGACGCACAGTTTAGGACCCCCTACCCGAGATCTGCCGGTTTTGACACCAACACTTGCACGCCCCGCCGCCGTGCCGTGTCCGCCGCGGACTCGCACCGCCGCCTCTTAGGCCCCTTCCCCAAGCCGCCGCTGCCCCCTGCCTGCCTTATAATAGCCGCCCCGACCCCCTCTTTTCCCTCAAACCGCCGCAGCAGCAAACGCAGCCACCGCCGGAGACCGTCATCGCCGCTGCAAGTCGCCGCCGCCGACGCCGCATTTCGCCACCCGCTTAGCCACCGCCGCCACCGCCCGCACCCGCCGCCGAAGGCGCCGTCCACGCCCAAGGCCGAAGCCGCGGCCGTCGCCCACCATCCCCGGAGATCCGCTGCCAACGACCCGAACCGCCACCCGAACCGGTAAAACTCCCGGTCCGTTTTATTTTTGGTTCGGTTTTTGTTTAAAAAACTTGATCTGTTTTTTTCTTAGATCTATTTAGCGAACGTTTTCTGTTTAGGATGTTTTAGTGAACGTTTTCATTCTGTAGTTCTGCTTAGCGAACGTCTGTTGGTTAGATTTTTTTCTTTTTCTGTTTATTTTTGGCCAGGGATCCATCCGTGACTATTTTCTCCGCAGATTAGCCCTTGATCTTTAAACCTCGTAACTTTTTACTCGGTTGTCCAAATCCAACGAAACCAACGCCCACTTCTTCGTTATGATCTCCTCTATCCAGAAAACCAACTCAATTATATTTCGGCAATTTTGAAAATTTGGTTTCAAACAGATTCAAATTCAAACTTGTTTTGGTTATAACTTAAGTTTTATAACTCTGATTTAATTGATTCTTTTTGCAAATCAAAGCTCTTGACATGTACCTTCTGTTAAGATCAAAATCACATAATTTTGCTTCTGTTAAATAAATATCTTTATGACCGTGAGTTTTATTTGATGGTTTTGAAGTTTTTCGAAGTGTTTTCTTCGTTCTTTTGGATCTTTGAGTGATTGCTTATGTGTGGTTATAATTGCTTGCTCGCGATAGATTGAACGGAGTGTGACGAGTAGAACTATCAGGAATTATGAGTGTGAAGAATCTTCATCAACAGTCCGAGGCAAGTTCACACCTTGATCATATTGTTTTCTATACCTAGTTTTTGTTATACATTAGTTCACCCTTACAAATTTGCATGAGTAGGATTTGGGAATTGGGATTTGCTATGTAGTTCATGAGGTAGGAACCTATGATCCTTGAAACACCCCATGGATATTCGTTGTGCTATATATTGCTTAGCCATGCTTGTAGATGGGTGCTGGTATGTGAGAATTCATGAAAGATGCGAGAGATAATAACTAAGGGAAACTTAAGGTGGCTACTTTAATACACATCTGGGTGGAATGGTTGGGGCACCCTGGGGATACCAGTGGCTTGCTCGAGCACCTGGGGAATCCAGTGTTGTCCTAGGAGATCCCGGGGTACCCGTGTGATCATCCTATGGAATGCCAACTAGGCTCAAAGGGATCATAAGATTATTCATGCTAGAAACTTCTGTGTGCAGCCACAAGCCATTATGGGCTCTGGCATAGTTAAGTAAGTTGTGGGAAACCTTTCCATGATAGGCTAGCAGATGTAGGGGATTGTAGGTGTACCGGCCTATCTATCGGTTAAGGGGACCTCCTCGGAAAGACTGTGTCTCGGTCATTCGTTTCTCAAACATCATGCAGTGCGAGAAATTAAACGGAGGAGATCAAGTCTTCTGGGTAAAACTGCGCAAACCTCTGCAGAGCGTACAAACAAATCATGATTAGCCATGTCCCCGGTTATGGACATTTTGAGTATCTGGTATTTGAATTATTGGTTGATCTCATCACTCTATTTAATGAAATTGTTGGGTTATTAATGATTTGGTGATTTTTGGGATTGAGTTGGGGTTACCTTCTCAATATGGGTAATTTAACTTGGTAGTAAAATAAAAATGTATTCCTTTGTTGTAGGAAAAAATTAGCTTTATGCAAAATTAAACTTAGAGCCTCCACCAGCCAAATATGCATATAGAGATAGACAATTTTCATTTTTATCCTATGGTGTGAAATTGACAGTACATTCAATGTACTGACCTACATGGTTGCAACGTCTCATGTTGCAAGAATATTACACGAGTAACTGATACGTTAGGGTTATGATGTCTACACTCAACTATGTTGTTGGTGTTGTTGGGACTCCACAACCTTGTTTTTACTTCCGCTATATGGATTGGGGTAATAGTATTTACGTTACTTCATACATGTGATTTACCTCTGTTATAAATCCTCGAGTACTGTGTGTGTCAGCATACCGATCCAGGGATGACACTTAAGCATAGAGACTTCGATCCATTCGGGTCGGGTCGCTACAATAAGGTCAAACAAATATAAGTGAAGATCGTGAGCATAATTTTTTTCTTTCTCTCAAAATAATTTAAGTGAAGCAAGAGAGGATTTCTTGAAAATTCTACTAACTCTCAAATAAATTTAAGTGAAGCAAGAAAGCATTTCTTAAAAAAACTAAAGCACACCGTGCTAAAAAACATATAAGTGAAGCACTAGGGCAAGTCCATAGCTCATAAAAAATTGAAGTGAAGCATAGAGAGCAATTCTAACAAGTCATGACATAATTTTGGCTCTCTCAAATAGGTGTGTCCAGCAAGGATTTATGACTTAAAACACAAAATAAAACAAGCAAAGACTCATATCATATAAGATGCTCCAAGCAAAACACATATCATGTGACGAATAAAAATATAGCTTCGAGTAAAATACCGATAGTCGTTGGAAGAAAGCGGGGATGCCACTCGGGGGCATCCCCAAGCTTAGTTGGTTGCTCATTTTTGGATAATAGCTTGGGATGCTGGGGCATCACCAAGCTTAGGCTCTTCCATCCTTCCTTCATCCATCGTAAGATAACCCAAAACTTGAAAACTTCAATCACACAATACTCAACAAAACCTTCGTGAGATCCGTTACTATAAGAAACCAAACCACTACTATAAGTAGTGTATCAAACCAATTCATATTTTGTTTTTGTATTATATCTACTGTATTCCAACTTTTCTATGGCAAAAACTCATCAAAGAAAACCATAGAGCCATCAAAATAAGCACACAACACAAAGAAAATAGAATCTGTCAAAACAGTCTGTAGCAATCTGACTATTTCGAATACTTCTGTAACTCCAAAAATCTGAAGAAATTGGACGACCAGGGTAATTTGCATATTAATCTTCTGCAAAAAGAATTGGCATTTTATCACGTTATGGTGATTTTTAACAATTTTTTTCGTGACTGCATAAGTTTCTGTTTTCCAGCAAGATCAAACAACTATCACCCAAGAAGATCCTATAGGCTTTTCTTGGAACAAACACTTATTAAAACATAAAAAACACAATCATACCAGTAGCATAATTGTGCAAACACACAAAAACATAAAGCAAAAAACAAAAAACAAAAATAAATTTTATTCATTGGGTTGCCTCCCAACAAGCGATATAGTTTTACGCCCTTAGCTAGGCATAAAGCAAGGTTATAAGTATTGTCATCTTTGGTTCGAGATCCGTAAGATGCCCTCATGATTCATTCATAAGGTGGCTTAATTCTTGTTCTAGGAAAGTGTTCCATACCTTTCCTCAAGGGAAATTGGAACTTAATATTGCCTTCTTTCATATCAATCACGACACCGATAGTGCGTAAAAACGGTCTACCAAGAATAATTGGACAAGACGGATTGCAATCAATATCAAGAACAATAAAATCTATGGGCACATAATTCCTATTTGCAATCAATATCAAGAACAATAAAATCTATGGGCACATAATTCCTATTTGCAAGAATAAGAACATCATTAATTCTTCCCATAGGCTTTTTAATAGTAGAATCCGCCAAGTGCAAATTCAAAAAACATTCTTCAAGATTAGTAAGACAAAGCACATCACATAAAGATTTCGGAATTGTAGAAACACTAGCACCCAAGTCACACAAAGCAAAACACTCATAATTTTTAATCTTGACTTTGATAGTAGGTTCCCATTCATCATGCAATTTTCTAGGAATTGATACTTATAATTCCAATTTTTCTTCAAAAGCTTTCATCATAGCATCAACAATATGTTTAGTAAAAGCTTTATTTTGTTCATAGGCATGGGGTGAATTTATCATGGATTGCAGCAAAGAGATACAATCAATCAAAGAGCAACTATCATAATTAAAGTCTTTGTAATCCAAAAGAGTGGGCACATCACTAGTTAAAGTCTTGACCTCTCCAAACCCACTTTCATCAATGTTCTCAACAAGATTTTCACCCTCCGAAATATTGGGACGCCTTCTACCTAAAGTTGACTCTTCTCCAGTCCCTTTTTCATCAATCTTAACTTTACTAAACAACGAATCAATAGAAGAAACACCAATCATTTTAAGATCTTCATCACTTTCATCTTGTAACGAGATTGGTTTAGCAGCCATTTGATTTACTAAGGTAGCTTGTGCATCGGATATTTTTTCTAGCAAACTTTTAGCAAAAGCATACTTAGATTGGAGATTGCAAACTTCTCTACTAATATCATCAAGTTGTTTTGTGATAGCATCTGGCACAGCGGAGTGCTCCTTAAGTTCTTCAGTGAAATACTTATTATGCTCAAATTGTGTAGTCATATATTTCTTAGTACTTTTCTCAATTTCAAGAAAAATATTGGGGTAAGGAACATCATAATATTTTCTTTGAGGCATCATGACTACGCAAACAAGAACGCATACAAAAACAGATCCGACAAGAAAATGGCGAACGGAAAAAGAGAGGCGAATAAAATGGCAAATTTTGTGAAGTGGGGGAGAGGAATAAGAGAGGCAAATGGAAAATAATGTAAATTGCAAGGAGATGAGATTTGTGATTAGGAACCTGGTATATGTTGAAGATCCTCCCCGGCAACGGTGCCAGAAATTCCTTTTGTTGTCGCTTGAAGCTACGTCGGTATTTCCCCAAAGAGGAAGGGATGATGCAGCACAGCGACGGTAGGTATTTCCCTCAGATATGAAACCAAGGTTATCGAACCAGTAGGAGAACCAAGCAACACAACGTAAACAGCCCCTGCACACAAATAACAACACCTCGCAACCCGGCGTGTTAAAGGGTTTGTCAATCCCTTTCGGGTAACGGCGCCAGAAACGGCGTGCGGGCGGGAGAAAGTTGTAATAGATTGAATAAATAGATCGCAAATGAAATAAAGTGCAGCAAAGTATTTTTGTATTTTTGGTTTAATATATCTGAAAATAAATGCAAGGAAAAAGTAGATCGCAAAGGCAAATATGAGAAAGAAGACCCGGGGGCCGTAGATTTCACTAGTGGCTTCTCTCGAGAAAAATAGCAAACGGCGGGTAAACAAATTACTATTGGGCAATTGATAGAACTTCAAATAATTATGACGATATCCAGGCAATGATCATTATATAGGCATCATGTCCAAGATTAGTAGACCGACTCCTACCTGCATCTACTAATATTACTCCACACATCGACTGCTAACCAGCATGCATCTAGTGTATTAATTTCATGGAGAAATGGAGTAATGCAATAAGAATGATGACATGATGTAGACAAGATCTATCTATGTAGAGATAGACCCCAACGTTTTATCCTTAGTAGCAACGATACATACGTGTCGGTTCCCTTTCTGACACTGGGATCAAGCACCGTAAGATCGAACCCACTACAAAGCACCTCTTCCCATTGCAAGATAAATAGATCAAGTTGCTCAAACAAAACCCAAATATCGAAGAAGAAATACGAGGCTATAAGTAATCATGCATATCAGAGATCAAAGAAACTCAAATAACTTTCGTGGATATAAAAAGATATAACTGATCATAAACTCTAAGTTCATCAGATCCCAACGAACACACCACAAAAGAGTTACATCATATGGATCTCCAAGAGACCATTGTATCGAGAATTCAGCGAGAGAGAGGAAGCCATCTAGCTACTAACTACGTACCCGAAGGTCTACAAAGAACTACTCACACATCATCGGAGAGGCACCAATGGAGGTGGTGAACCCCATCCGAGATGGCGTCTAGATTGGATCTGGTGGTTCTGGACTCTGCGGCGGCTAGATGAATATTTCGTCGACTCCCCTAGGGTTTCTGGAATATTGGGGTATTTATAGAGCAAAGAGGTGGTCCGGGGGCACCCGAGGTGGGAACAACCCACCAGGGTGCGCCTGGGCCTCCTGGCACGCCCTGGTGGGTTGTGCCTCCCTCAGGGCACCCCCAGGCGCAGCCAGGGCCCGTTGTGTTCCTTCTGGCCCATAAAAATTCTCCGTGAAGTTTCGTGGCATTTGGACTCCGTCTGATATTGATTTCCTTATGAAAAAACCATGCAGAAAACAGCAACTCGCACTTGGCACTATGTCAATAGGTTAGTACCAAAAAATGATATAAAATGATTATAAAACATCCAAGATTGATAATATAACAGCATGGAACAATAATAAATTAAACATACATTGGAGACGTATCAACGGTGGCCTCGATGGCGAGGTGCTCCTCCAAGATCTGGGGGTCGGCACGAATGGCAGCCATCGCAACCTCATTCGCGCGTGCGGCCGCGATTTGCTTCTCCGCTGCCAAATGCTCCTTGAGCTCCTGGCTATACTGTGTGCGCCATGCCTTAGGGTGGTGCTTATTTGGTGGAGGGGTCAGTGATTTGGGTGGAAGGTGTCGCACCTGCAGTCGGGGCATGTGGGATGTGGAAGGAGGAGGAGGATGGGGGTCGGGTGTGGATTACCTGCCTGGATAGACTAGGCCGAGCAGTGTGAAGGAGGGTTGCCGGCGAGGAGGCGGTGCTGCAAGCAAGGAGTGAAGGTTTCAACTTGGAAAGGAAGGCGGAAACAGGGGAAATGTGGCTTTTGGTAAGGGGGAAGGGCGAGGAGGTAGCTATTTCCTTGGAAGCCGAAAATTTTGAATCGCTTCAGCGAAAAAACTGGTGCGCAAAGTGTCATCAGAAGGTGCTCCAGGATATTTTCTACTGCATCTCATACGATTGGTCATAATAAACTGTGTGGCGTCTACTTGATTTTTCATCTTGATTTGAATTACATAATGGGGTCACAGCGGCAATGGACGTTGTTTGAATTGCTAGAACTTTTATCTCAAGTGAACATGCAACTGTATGTGTGTCGTAAAATAATGGAATTATTTAGGGTTTGTTTGGACATTTTATACATTAAATTGGTTTTCTAGCCATTTCAGGTGCACAATTCAAAATTAAACTACATGCACATGCTCCGGTGCACCAACATGGGTTGTAAAATCGTATATGTGTCCATGGGTTTATGCTTATGTCCCATGCAAGAAATGGGGATGAATTTCGAACACCACGACACCGTGGCTCTCCGGCAAACATTGAGGTACTTGCTTTTGTAATTCTAGTAAATCCAAAACCCGTCTGAAATTCATGAACCTTGGCATGCTATCATGGAATGGCATCAACATGCTGGGGAAAAAATATTGTCCAATTTGGGGTAGGTTATGGTATAAGCTTCTCACAAACTAGAGCTTCTCAGAAGAAGCCTCATGGTTCCTTAGGGAAACGTGTCACCTTTGTGGACAAGACGACATTCGTCGCCTCTTCATCCTTTCAATTTTTTTCCTGGTGTCAACATAGAACAACAGGAGTGTCATGTTAAATTTTGGATTTTTTCGGGGATCGTTTGGACATTTTTATATGTTAACTGGGTTTTCTAGGCATCTATGTGCATAATTCAAAATTGAACTACATGCACATGCTCCAGTCATAAAAACGGGTTGCAAAATCAAATGTTTGTCCTTGGTTGCAAGCTTAGGTCACATGCAAGAAACTCGTCCATAAACACCTTGACAATGTCGCTCGGCCGCTAACATAGAGATGCATGGTTTTAAAATTCTAGTAAATCAAAAACTCGTCTAAAATTCATGAAACTTGACATGATATCATGAAACGGCATCGACATGCCGTGGTAAAAATGTTGTCCCATTTGAGGCAGGTTTGGGTATAAGCTTCTCGCAAACCAGAGCTTCTCTCACAACAAGCCTGATGGTATCGGTAGGGAATGTGCCACCTTGGGGGACGAAACGATATATGTTGCCTCTTCTTAATTTCAATTTTTTTCTCGTGTCAACATAGAACAACACGAGTGTTGTGTCAATTTTTGGGATTTTTCAGGGTTCGTTTGGACATTTTTATACATTAATTGAGTTTTCTATGCATTCATGTGCATAATTCGAATTTGAACTACATGCACATGCTCCAGTGCATATAAATTGGTTCAAAATTGGAATTGTGTGTCCTTGGTTACATGCTTAAGTCCCATGCAAGAAATGAGAATGAATGTCAAATACCTTGCCACCGTCGCTCAGCTGCTAACATTGAGATACATGGTTTTTAAATTCTAGTAAATCGAAAACGCGTCTGAAATTTATGAAACTTGACATGCTAGCATGGAACGGCATCAACATGAAGTGGTAAAAATATTGTCCCATTTGGGGAAAGTTGGGGTATATAAGCTTCTCACAAACCAGAGCTTCTCACAACAAGCCTCATGGTTACGGTAGGGAACGTTTCACCTATCTGGACGAAACGATATCCGTTGCCTCTTCTTGATTTCAATTTTTTTTCTAGTGTCAACATAGAATAACATGAGTGTTGTGTTAATTTTAGGAATTTTTCGGGGCTCGTTTGGACATTTTTATACATTAACTGAGTTTTCTATGCATTTACGTGCATAATTCAAATTTGAACTACAGGCACATGCTCCAGTGCATATAAATTGGTTGAAAATTCAAATATGTGTCCTTGGTTGCATGCTTAGGTCCCATGCAAGAAATGGGAATTAATGTCAAACACCCTACCACCGTCACTCGGCCGCAAACATTGAGATACCTGGTTTTCAAATTCTAGTAAATCGAAAACTCGTCTGAAATTCATGAAACTTGGCATGCTATCATGGAGCGGCGTCAACATGCCGTGGTAAAAAATTTGTCCCATTTGGGGCAGGTTTGGGCATAAGCTTCTCACAACAAGCCTGATGTTTTCGATAGAGAACGTTTCACCTTTGGGGACGAAACGATATTCGTTGCCTCTTCTTGATTTCAATTTTTTTCCCTAGTGTCAACATAGAACAACAGGAGTGTTGTGTTAAATTTTGGAATTTTTCGGGGTTCGTTTGGACATTTTTATATATTAATTGAGTTTTCAATGCTTTTATGTGCATAATTCAAATTTGAACTACATGCACATGCTCCAGTGCATATAATTTGGTTGAAAAATCAAATCTCTGTCCTTGGGTGCATGCTTAGGTCCCATGCAAGAAATGGGAATGGATTTCAAACACCAGGGCACTGTTGATTGCCGGCAAAACATTGAGATACTTTGTTTTTAAGTTCTAGTAAATCCAAAACTCGTCTGAAATTCATGAAACTTGGCATGCTATCATGGAATGGCACCCAACATGCTCTGGTATTTTCCGTGTCCATTTCGAGAGAAGGCGCACTCGAATAACAGCGAACAAAGGCATTTTGAAAAAATAGATGCCACTTTAATATCTCAAACATTTGTATAATTCAAATCGTGTGCCTTCTGTTAACCATTCACGTGACGCCACATGTCTTGGTTTGAATGGCTATAGGAGGTGTCGTGCGGACAGCTGCTTGACTGAACGGGAGGCGTGCAAGCGCAGTCCAGTGCACAGGCTGACCGAGAGGAGTGCAAGCTGTCCTCCAATGTGCAGGCTCACCGGGAAGCGTGCGAGCTGTTCAACACAGGAATTGTGCATCTTTTCAACGCAAACGGTTCAGATTGAATACGGTATGCAAATTAAATCCAGACTTCGGTGCTAAGCCAAGAGACACTGTGATTTGTCAAAATATGCAGCTAAAAATCACTAGCACTATCTAATTTTTGCAACTAAAATTCAGTAATGAAGCAAATATTTCATTCATAGATTAAGCAATCGTTCTTATCGGGAAGCAAGACAGCCTTTGACCGCCGCCCGCCTCGCTCCCACTGGTCTGTATTAATGGAGCGCCAGAGCTCCCGCACCCCTCCCGTCCTCGCCACACACACAATCCTCTCTCTCCCCCCGCATCCTCGATGCCGCTCTCAGTCCTCAAAGCCGTCTGTGTATGAGGATGCCGCCGAAGCGCCCCATCAGAGGGAGTGGCGACGCCGGGGCTACTAAAGCACCGAAGCACGGCGTGAATATGAAGACAGAGGTTTTCATCGCCGCCGACGAGGTGGAGAACAAGGCTGACAACAACCGGAGGCGGGTCGAGAAAGAACCGCAACCGACTCTAGCAGGCCTAGACTTCATGAGCAACCTCCCGATGATATGTTGAGAGTCATCATATCCCTCCTCCCAATCAAATATGGGGCGAGGACAACCGCCCTTTCCCGGCGGTGGCGCCCCCCTATGGCTCCTCACCCCTGTCGACCTCCTCGACGCCCACGAGCTCTGCCATGGCTATCGCAAAACCTTGGATGCGTTCTCCCAGATCCTCGGCAATCACCATTGCCCAATCAGAGGCCTTATCATGGGCAACTTTCGTTCCAATGGCAAGGACCGAGCCAAGCTTCACGAGTGGTTCCGATCCCCTGTCATAGATCTGCTCGAGGAGCTCAATTTTAATGATGGGCATATGCGCTCGCTGCCAACGTCCGCGCTCCGCTTCGCGCCCACACTGCGCCTCGCCAATTCATGAACTGCCATCCCCCCTTAATGCGCCCACTCTTTTTCTACCTAAACTGAAGCACCTCGAGCTCGTCGCCATCCGCATCCCAAAGGATGACATGGAGCGGCTACTCCGCGACTGTACTGCACTCGAGTTCCTTCGTCTTTAGGCGATGAATTGGCCGAGTACCTTCCACATCACCTCCAGGACTCTCCGGACTATTTATGTGTGTTGCTGCTGCTGCAACGAGAGATCACAAAAGGTGGACCACAATATGGTCATTGAGGACACACATTCACTTAAGAGATTACTTGAAGTTGATCAACAAGGTCCAACAAGAATCAATGTCATTTCTGTGCCGAAATTGACAGTGGTGGGCTACTCGTCTGTCAAATACTACTACTTTCAAGTACAACAGTCGCCTTACACCTCTCCTTCTTGATATAAACATTATTTCTAGTTTTGAAGATGTATGTTCGTCTATCATCCAGCAAAGCTTCACCCAGATTCTGGGCACAGTGAAGGTCTTGGCACTAGAATCAGTCGGCCCCAACCTGGACCAAGTTGTCAGTTGCCTGAGATGCTTTCCGTGAGTGAAGAAGTTGTATATCGAGGTGATGTTCCTTACATGTTAACCATAAGGGAGTTCACTTTTTTGCACCTTATTCCATGTTTACAATGACAATGTACTATGAGTTCTGAAGGAATTTTGGAGGATTTCAGGACATACACCCCCACCCCATATTGGTTGCTGTTGGATTGTGGGTTCCGGCAAAACCATTGAGGTTCGAACACTGGGGTGCGCATGAAGATCTCTCCCTACCTAATCACGCCCTCACCCTCACCGCGATCTCAAAGCCTAGCTCGACGAACCCGCAACACAAGAGACGCAAGATTCATACTAGTTCGGGCCACCGTTGTGGTGTAATACCCTACTCCAGTGTGGTGTGGTAGATTGCCTCTTGGGCTGAGGATGAACAGTACAAGGGAAGAACAGCCTCCTGAGGAGAGTCGTTCTTGTGCTTGGTGAGTGTGAGGATGGAATGGATCCAGTCCAAGATGGGTTGCCTCCTATGGTGGTGGCTAGTCCTATTTATAGAGGCCCTGGTCCTCTTCCCAAATATTGAGCGGGAAGGGAGCCAACAACGGCCAAATTCGAAGGGAGACAACTAGTACAAGTTATCCTGACTAAAGGTGGTCTTCGCCTGCCAAAGGCTCTTGTGGTGACGCCGTCTTGGGCTCCACGGTGACCTCTGTCTTGCCGTCCTGCTGGTCTTGGTCTTGTTGCACCGATATGGAAACCTTTGCCTGATGCCTCGGGACTCCTCGCCTGCGCTTGCCCCTTTAGCACCAAAGAGGAAACGAGGACACTGCGCGTGCTGGCGCCCGCCTGGCTGCAGTCGTCATGGCTTGCATCACAGGAACTTCGCGAGGTGTCCCTTGCCTTGGTCTCTCTGCCCCTCGTGAGCCAGCCTGGTGAGGTCGCTCCCGAGGACGTCTTGTGTCGTCCGCCTCGCGAGGCTTGGCCCCTCGTGAGGGTCTTGAGTGTTTGCTAGTGAAGATGGGCCGTACAAGGCCGCTGGTGGAGCCATGCCGTGGGCCGCAGGCAGGCAAGTCTGGGGACCCCCATTCGCAGGACGTCGACAGTAGCCCCCGGGCCCAAGGCGCGCTCGGGCATGGCTTCGAGGTGAAGGCAAAGGGCAAGTGCGGAGTGCCGCGGGCCCCAACAGCCTGCGGCCTTGGTCGACGCATGGCGATTGATTGGACGTGGGCGTCTCCGCTTCCCCACGCTGCCTCGGCAACTGCCCGACTTGATGAGTCCCTGCTACATGCAGGGAAATATAATCATTACCTGCGATCGTGGGGATCGCCGGTTGGCCTTCTCCTGCAATAAATGAAGAGGGGGCAGAGCCCCCATCGCTCATCTCTTCCTGCTCCACTCGCTTCTCCTTCCTCGTCCATTGCTAGCAGCGACCCCCATGGCGCCTACGAAGAGGTTCTCGGCCGCGGAGAAGGGGAAGGCCCGCCAAGAGGGGCCTGGCTCTCCGCCGCCCAAATGTGGGCGCGGCCATCCCCGTAAGCACGCCGCGACCCCCGCCGCGGCTCCTCGCGGCCGCGGCGGCGCCTCTTCTCGTGGTGGGGCTCGCCCAGATCGTGGCAGCCCCGTCGATGAAGGGAGGCGCGCCATGGTCGCACGGCCTCCCCGGCCGTGCTTCCACTCGGCGGAGGTGCTGCCGGAGTTCGTCGTTTGGTCGGAGAATCCGGCCGGCACCTGGCTTCAGCTCTCGCACTTCTTCGCCGCCGAGCTGCCGGCTATAGGTCCTGGTGGGCTCTGGCTATAGGCAGACGGCTCCAGCAGCAAGGGTTCGTGGGTCACGGTCGAGGTCTCCGTCGCAGGCAACGCAGCCCTGGCCCGTGGGTGGCAGATGTTTGCCCGCGCGCGCAGCCTGGGCAAGCGGTGCACCCTCCACTTCAAATATGACGGCAACGCTACCCTCTATGTGAGGGCATTTGGGGAAGACGACCGCCGCGTCAGGTGTTGCCCCGAGGACAACGCCGGCGACGAGGTGCTTGGCCTTGGCGACGATCGAGAAGACGGTGAGGACGGTCTTGGCTTCGGTGCTGGCCGTCGCTCGCCCAGCTACGTCGACTACCCCTCCGGCGACAGCTCTAGCAGCGGCGGCTACAACCAGCCGCCATGCCTCCGCGCTCGCTTCAAGGGCGGCAGCGGGTCGTCTCGTCGCTGCACCCCAATAAAGCGCGAGGAGGGGTCCGGCTGAGCTCAGGAGAGCGCCATGGGTCCATCCTCGCGAGCCACTGCAGGGGCATGCGCCGCTTTTGTTTTGTTCTTCCTTTTCTTCATGCATTAAGAGAGAGACTAGTATGAGGCCCCCGTAGGGGCGTGCAACGAACCATGGTTTCCAAGTTGCTATGCTATGTTTATTGTTCCGGTGTCGCATTGCAGCATTTAACGTTTTATGTAGGCGCGTAGAGATAACTTAGCTTGACACGCTCGAGGTAGTCTTTGCTTCGTGAAGCGCGCGTTTCCTAGTACCTGGCGAGGCCTCCTTGGCCTGGGAGGTGTTTGGGAACTGCAAAAATTCGTTAGGAAACTTTTGTTCTTCCGAGCCCTGGTCGCAGGCGCCGTCAGCCACGATCTAGTGCTATGCATCGCGGTACCCGAGGGGCATGGATTGAGAGAAGCGCACCAGCTTATGAGCTCGAACAAGGGTGCCTCGTGAAAAACAGGAAAAAACCCTCACGAGGGCACCTGTCCAGCCCCCTCGCAAGGGATGCGAGAGAGTACAGGTCGAAACAAGGAACCGAAGGCAGAAACGGAGGCAAAAGGCGATGGAACCAAACCGGCAAGGAACACCAGAAAGCAACTTCATTAAAGAGAGGCAAGCCAACTACGGAAAGAAAATGAAAAGCCGCGTCCGGCACCTAGTCTAGTCTTCTTGTCTTCTCACCAGTGCGGAGCTAAGTGCTACCACTAGGACGTGGGAGGGAGACCCCGAGGCCCGAGGGCGGCACTCCTGAGACTCCGGGGCGTGTACAGCCCCACTCATTATTACGTGAGAGTGTCACGAGTGGAGACCTTCACAGGCACTGGGCCTTCTTCACAGGCACTGGGCCTTTCTTCATTGGTAGAACTTCCGGAGGTGCTGGATGTTCCAGGCATTCTGGATAGGCACCCCGTCCTGCGTCTCCAGGCGCACAGCGCCAGGCCTGGAGACGTGAGCGACCCTAAATGGGCCCTCCCACATGGGCGAGAGCTTGTGCAGCCCTTCCTGGAGAGCACCCGCCTTAGGACGAGGTCGCCCACCACGAGCGTCCTGGAGCGAACGCTGCGACAGTGATACCGCCACAGCGCCTGCTGGTATCTTGCCGCCCGGAGCGTGGCTTCACGGTGGCGTTCCTCCCCCAGCACGAGGTTCATCCCCCGCATGGCGTCCTGCTGCGCCTCCAAACGCTAGGACCCGCGCGGAGCGATGCTTGACCTCGTGAGGGAGAACCGCTTCTGCTCCGTAGACAAGGAAGAACGGGGTCTCACCTGTTGGCTTGGTGGTGGTGGTGCGGATGGACCACAGCACATACTGGAGCTCGTCGTGCCAGCCCCTGCCGCAGGCTTCGAGCTTCTTCTTGAAGGTCCTGGTCTTGAGGCCTCTCAGGACCTCCGCGTTGGCGCGTTCGGCCTGACCATTGCTCCTGTGGTGTGCCACCGAAGCGTAGCAGATCTGCGTTCCAAGGTTAGCACAATATGTCTTGAAGAGATTGCTAGTGAACTGCGAGCCGTTATCGGTGATGATGCGGTTGGGGACCCCAAACCGGCTCATGAGACCCTTGATGAACTTTACCGTGAATCCGGCCGGGATGGTGCGGACGGCTTCTACCTCCGCCCACTTGGTGAACTTGTCGATGGCGACGTAGAGGTAGCGGTAGCCCCCAGGCGCTCGGGGAACGGGCCCAAGATATCCAGCCCCCAGACCGCGAAAGGCCACGAGAGCGGGATGGTCTGGAGGCCTTGAGCTGGCTGATGGATCTGCTTGGCGTGGAATTGACAGGCATCACAGGACTTCACCAGCTCAGCTGCGTCGTTGAGTGCTGTAGGCCAGTAGAATCCGTTGCGAAACGCCTTGCTGACGAGGGTCCGTGATGACTGTCGGCGTTCTGGGAACGGGAGTCCCCAGACTTGCCTGCCTGCGGCCCACGGCGTGGCTCTAGGCGTGGGCCCATGCGGCCCATCTTGATCAACAAGGCGTTCAAGACCCTCGCGAGGGGCCATGCCTCGCGAGGCGGACGACACAAGACCTCCTCAGGAGCGGCCTCACCAGGTTGGCTCGCGAGGAGCGGAGAGATCAGGGCAAGGGGGTACCTCGCGAGGTTTCCCGTGACGTAAGCCATAACGACCAAGGCTAGGCGGGCGCCAGCGCGCACAGTGTCCTCGTTTCCTCTTTGGTGCTAAGGAGGCAAGCGTAGGCGAAGAGTACCGATGCATCATGCAAAGGTTTCCATATCGGTGCAACGAGACCAAGACCAGCAGGACGGCAGGACGGAGGTCACCGTGGAGCCCAAGACGGCGTCACCACCAGAGCCTTTAGCAGGCGAAAACTACTTTTGTCAGGATAAGCTGTACCAGCTGTCCCCCTTCCAGCTCGGCCATTGTGGCATTGTCGGATCACGGGTTCCGGCAAAACCCTTAAGGTTCGAACTCTGGGGTGCGCGCGAATTTCTTTCCCCCCTACCGATCCACGCCCTAGCTTGCTAAGATCTCGTGGACGAACTCAACGAACTCACAACACAAGAGACACGAGGTTTATACTGGTTCGGGCCACCGTTGTGGTGTAATACCCTACTCCAGTGTGGTGGTGGTGGATTG
This sequence comes from Triticum aestivum, assembly GCF_018294505.1. Classification (NCBI taxonomy): domain Eukaryota; kingdom Viridiplantae; phylum Streptophyta; class Magnoliopsida; order Poales; family Poaceae; genus Triticum; species Triticum aestivum. The sequence goes on along the minus strand of NC_057814.1, from coordinate 404,900,858 downwards.
AACAGTACAAAGGGGGAAGAACAGCCTCCTGAGGTTGAGGTGTTCTTGTGCTTGGTGTGTGGCTAAGGATCAGCTAAAGATCAGATGAAGATCAGATGCCTCCTACTATGGTGGCTAGTCCTATTTATAGAGGCCCTGGTCCTCTCCCCAAATATTGAGCGGGAAGGGAGCCAACAACGGCCAATTTGAAAGGGGACAACTAGTACAGCTTATCCTGACAAAAGCGGTCTTCGCGTGCAAAAGGCTCTGGTGGTGACGCCGCCTTGGGCTCCATGGTGACCTCCGTCTTGCCGTCCTGCTGGTCTTGGTCTCATTGCACTGATATGGAAACCTTTGCTTGACGCCTCAGTACTCCGCACCTGCGCTTGCTTCCTTAGCACCAAAGGGGAAACAAGGACACTACGCGCGCTGGCGCCCGCATGGTCTCGATCGTCATGGCTCACGTCACGAGAACCTCATGAGGTTTGCCCTGCCTTGATCTCTCCGCTCCTCGCGAGCCAACCTGGTGAGGCCGCTCCTAAGGAGGTCTTGTGTCGGCCGCCTCGCGAGGGTCTTGAACGCCTTGTTGATGAAGATGGCCCGCACGGGCCCACGCGTAGAGCCACGCAATGGGCCGCAGGCAGGCAAGTCTGGGGACCCCCCTTCCTAGAACACCGACAGTAGCCCCCGGGCCCAAGGTGCGCTCGGGCTTGGCTTCGAGGCGAAGCCAAAGGTCAAGTGCGGAGCGCCGCGGGCCCCAAAAGCCTTCGGCCTTGGTCGACACGTGGCGGTTGATTGGACGTGGGCGTCTCCGCTTCCCCATGCAGCCTCGGCAACTGCCCGACTTGACAAGTCCCTGTGACATGCAAGGAAAACCATCATTACCTGTGATCGTGGGGGGCGCTGGTTGGCCTTCTCCTGCTATAAATGAGGAGGGGGGCAGAGCCCCCGTCACCCATATCTTCCCAGTCTGTTTGCTTCTTCCTCCTTGCTCCTCTGCTAGTAGCAATGGCGTCGTCGAAGAGGTTCCCTGCCACGGAGAAGGGTAAGGCCCCCGCGAGGGGCCCGGCTCTCCAGCGCCCAAGCATGGACGCGGCCGTCCCCG